>NC_053028.1:229922484-229954077 GCF_003073215.2 Triticum urartu
GTAATTCATAATCATGACAAGTTTTATAAATATAATCATCACTACTTTTTATAGCATATGTATCATCACAATAATTATCATAAGTAGCAACTTTGTTCTCATCATAATCGATTGAAACCTCTTCCAAGATAGTGGAATCATCACTAAATAAAGTCATGACCTCTCCAAATCCACTTTCATAATTATCATAATAAGATTCAACATCCTCCAAAATAGTGGGATCATTACTTCCTAAAGTTGACACTCTTCCAAACCC
Source organism: Triticum urartu (assembly GCF_003073215.2). NCBI lineage: Eukaryota > Viridiplantae > Streptophyta > Magnoliopsida > Poales > Poaceae > Triticum > Triticum urartu. The sequence goes on from NC_053028.1 coordinate 229,922,741, forward strand.
ACTTTCATCAATATAATCATCATAAGTAGGAGGCATGCTATCATCATTATAAATTTGCATATCAAAACTTGGGAGACTAAAAATATCATCTTCATTAAACGTAGCATCCCCAAGCTTGGGACAAACATTAATTGCAGCAAATATATTCTCAAAAACATCATCTTCATCAAACATAGCATCCCCAAGCTTGGGCCTTTTCATATCATAAGCATAATCACTCTCATCATTAATAGTATGGATAGCACCAATAGTATAGCAATTATCATCATCACAATGAGTAATAGGAGCAACATCATTTGGGAGAGATACCTTTTTACCTTTGCTTCTCCGTCTTTTCTTTTTCTTCTTCACATCATGTGTGGGTTTAATCCTCTTTTGGAGCTCCTTATTAATGAGATTGGTTGAATAGAGGCTCCTCCTCGTTACCTGATTCATCATAAGAAATAATAGGAGGATATTGGGAAGTCTCTTCCCTTTCATTAGTATTCTCTTCATCTTCTATTTGTTTTCTTTCTTTATGTAATTGGCAATATAAGGATTTTCAATGCAATTCACCGCACAATACATATAAATTTCCTCTAGATCAAAATCAAGAACTTTATCAAGGGCAAATTCTGGAATATCCTTAGTTATACGTTTCATTTCTTCATAACCCAGAAGCAAACTAAGTTCATTATGATGCGCAAGGGAAATCAAGTCATCACAATTTTTGGACACGATTCGATCATGAAACAATTTGCATTGGATATTTAAATGATCCGTTCATTGCAAAGTTCACAAGGATGGCAAAGAAATTTTAAATCTTCAGCACAAGCATCTAGCCTTTCTTGCAACCATTTAGTTTCTAAATACTTATGCCTCTTGCAAAATCTATCTTCCCTATTTGGTGTTATGTACTTGCAAACTCTATGCACTCCACAAAAATTGACATGCTTATAAGAGACATTTTCATCATGACTAGTGCAATCATCATTAGTACTATGGATATTCAAAGAGTTCATACTAATAACATTGCAATCATGCTCATCATTCAAAGATTTAGTGCCAAACATTTTATAGACTTCTTCTTCTAGCACTTGAGCACAATTTTCCTTTCCATCATTCTCACGAAAGATATTAAAAAGATGAAGCGTATGAGGCAAACTCAATTCCATTTTTTGTAGTTTTCTTTTATAAACTAAACTAGTGCTAAAACAAGAAACAAAAAGATTCGATTGCAAGATCTAAAGATATACCTTCAAGCGCTAACCTCCCCGGCAACGGCGCCAGAAAAGAGCTTGATGTCTACTACACAACCTTCTTCTTGTAGACGTTGTTGGGCCTCCAAGTGCAGAGGTTTGTAGGACAGTAGCAAATTTCCCTCAAGTGGATGACCTAAGGTTTATCAATCCGTAGGAGGCGTAGGATGAAGATGGTCTCTCTCAAGCAACCCTACAACCAAATAACAAAGAGTCTCTTGTGTCCCCAACACACCCAATACAATGGTAAATTGTATAGGTGCACTAGTTCGGCGAAGAGATGGTGATACAAGTGCAATATGGATAGTAGATAATGGTTTTTGTAATCTGAAAATATAAAAACAGCAAGGTAACTAATGATAAAAGTGAGCACAAACGGTATTGCAATGCGTTGAAACAAGGCCTAGGGTTCATACTTTCACTAGTGCAAGTTATCTCAACAATAATAACATAATTGGATCATATAACTATCCCTCAACATGCAACAAAGAGTCACTCCAAAGTCACTAATAGCGGAGAACAAACAAAGATTATTGTAGGGTACGAAACCACCTCAAAGTTATCCTTTCTGATCGATCTATTCAAGAGTCCGTAGTAAAATAACACGAAGCTATTCTTTCTGTTCAATCTATCATAGAGTTCGTACTAGAATAACACCTTAAGACACAAATCAACCAAAACCCTAATGTCACCTAGATACTCCAATGTCACCTCAAGTATCTCTGGGTATGATTATACGATATGCATCACACAATCTCAGATTCATCTACCAAGAACCTATGCCAAAGGACCTCAAAGAGTGCCCCAAATAATCTTCATAGAACGAGAGATATTGTGATTCCACTCCCAATATTTGTGATTCACGCAAGCTGGTGACGACATGGTCAACAAGTATATGCAAAATGTGTTCCCTCAACTGTTCTTCCATCTAAAGTGCCAACCCTATGCATAAGTCACAAGGTCACGGAACTCGCAAGTTGATCATCAAAACATACATCAAGTGGATCACGTGATATCCCATACCACAGATAAGCACATGCAAGACATACATCAAGTGTTCTCAAATCCTTAAGACTCAATCCGATAAGATAACTTCAAAGGAAACTCAATTCATCACAAGAGAGTAGAGGGGGGAGAAACATCATAAGATCCAACTATAATAGCAAAGCTCGCGATACATCAAGATCGTACACTCAAGAACACGAGAGAGAGAGAGATCAAACACATAGCTACTGGTACATACCCTTAGCCCCGAGGGAGAACTACTCCCTCCTCGTCATGGAGAGCACCGGGATGATGAAGATGACCACGAGAGGGATTGCCCCCCTGCAGCGGTGCCGAACGGGTCTAGATTGGTTTTCGACGGCTACAGAGGCTTTTGGCGGCGGAACTCCCGATCTATTATTGGGTGCGATGTTTCTAGGGTATGTTGATATATTATAGGCGAAAGAAGTCGGTCAGGGGGCCACGAGGCAGCCACGAGGCAGGGGAGCGCCCAGAGGGGGTAGGGCACACCCCCACCCTCGTGGTGGCCTCGGGACTCTTATGGCTCACGTCCGGTACTCCGTGGTCTTCTTGGTCCAAAAATGATCTCTGTTAAGTTTCAGGTCAATTGGACTCCGTTTGATTTTCCTTTTCTGTGATGCTTAAAAACAAGAAAAAAAAACAGAAACTGGCACTGGGCTCTAGGTTAATAGGTTAGTCCCAAAAATCATATATAATAGCATATTAATGCATATAAAACATCCAAGGTTGATAATATAATAGCATGGAACAATCCAAAAATTATAGATATGTTGGAGACGTATCAACCGTCTCGCATCAAACAAGATCCAGATATAATGTTCATGCTAACGCTGGCACCAAATAACAATTATTCAGGTCTAAAACTAATCCCGAAGGTAGATGTAGAGGTAGCGTGCCGACGGATCACATCGACTTTGGAACCATTTCCCACGCGCATCGTCACCTCGTCCTTAGCCAGTCTTCGCTTAATCCGTAGTCCCTGTTTCGAGTTGCAAATATTAGCAACAGAACCAGTATCAAATACCCAGGTGCTACTGCGAGCTCTGTAAGGTACACATCAATAACATGTATATCACATATACCTTTGTTCACCTTGCCATCCTTCTTATCCGCCAAATACTTGGGGCAGTTCCGCTTCCAGTGACCAGTCTGTTTGCAGTAGAAGCACTCAGTCTCAGGCTTAGGTCCAGACTTGGGTTTCTTCTCCTAAGCAGCAACTTGTTTGCTGTTCTTCTTGAAGTTCCCCTTCTTCTTCCCTTTACCCTTTTTCTTGAAACTGGTGGTCTTGTTGACCATCAACACTTGATGCTCCTTCTTGATTTCTACCTCCGCTGCCTTTAGCATTGCGAAGAGCTCGGGAATTGTCTTATTCATCCCTTGCATATTATAGTTCATCACGAAGCTCTTGTAGCTTGGTGGCAGTGATTGAAGAACTCTGTCAATGACACTATCAACAGGAAGATTAACTCCCAGTTGAGTCAAGTGATTATGATACCCAGACATTTTGAGTATATGTTCACTGACAGAACTATTCTCCTCCATCTTGCAGCTATAGAACTTATTGGAGACTTCATATCTCTCAATTCCGGGCATTTGCTTGAAATATTAACTTCAACTCCTGGAACATCTCATATGCTCCATGACGTTCAAAACATCGTTGAAGTCCCGGTTCTAAGCCGTAAAGCATGGCACACTGAACTATCGAGTAGTCATCAGCTTTGCTCTGCCAGACGTTCATAACGTGTATAGCAGCTCCAGCAGCAGGCCTGGCACCCAGCGGTGCTTCCAGGACGTAATTCTTCTGTGCAGCAATGAGGATAATCCTCAAGTTACGGACCCAGTCCGTGTAATTGCTACCATCATCTTTCAACTTCGCTTTCTCAAGGAACGCATTAAAATTCAACGGAACAACAGCACGGGCCATCTATCTACAATCAACATAGACAAGCAAGATACTATCAGGTACTAAGTTCATGATAAATTTAAGTTCAATTAATCATATTACTTAAGAACTCCCACTTAGATAGACATCCCTCTAATCATTAAGTGATCATGTGATCAATCAACTAAACCATGTCCGATCATCACGTGAGATGGAGTAGTTTTCAATGGTGAACATCACTATGTTGATCATATCTACTATATGATTCACGCTCGACCTTTCGGTCTCAGTGTTCCGAGGCCATATCTGCATATGCTAGGCTCGTCAAGTTTAACCCGAGTATTCTGCGTGTGCAAAACTGGCTTGCACCCATTGTAGATGACGTAGAGCTTATCACACCCGATCATCACGTGGTGTCTCGGCACGACGAACTTTGGCAACGGTGCATACTCAGGGAGAACACTTTTATCTTGAAATTTAGTGAGAGATCATCTTATAATGCTACCGTCAATCAAAGCAAGATAAGATGCATAAAAGATAAACATCACATGCAATCAATATAAGTGATATGATATGGCCATCATCATCTTGTGCTTGTGATCTCCATCTCCGAAGCACCGTCATGATCACCATTGTCACCGCGCGACACCTTGATCTCCATCGTAGCATCATTGTCGTCTTCGCCAACTATTGCTTCTACGACTATCGCTACCGCTTAGTGATAAAGTAAAGCAATTATAGGGCGATTGCATTGCATACAATAAAGCGACAACCATATGGCTCCTGCCAGTTGCCGATAACTCGGTTACAAAACATGATCATCTCATACAATATAGCATCATGCCTTGACCATATCACATCACAACATGCCCTGCAAAAACAAGTTAGACGTCCTCTACTTTGTTGTTGCAAGTTTTACGTGGCTGCTACGGGCTTAGCAAGAACCGTTCTTACCTACGCATCAAAACCACAACGATAGTTTGTCAAGTTGTGTTGTTTTAACCTTCGCAAGGACCGGGCGTAGCCACACTCGGTTCAACTAAAGTTGGAGAAACTGACACCCGCCAGCCACCTATGTGCAAAGCACGTCGGTAGAACCAGTCTCGCGTAAGCGTACGCGTAATGTCGGTCTGGGCCGCTTCATCCAACAATACCGCCGAACCAAAGTATGACATGCTGGTAAGCAGTATGACTTGTATCGCCCACAACTCACTTGTGTTCTACTCGTGCATATAACATCTACGCATAAAACCAGGCTCGGATGCCACTGTTGGGGAACGTAGTAATTTCAAAAAAATTCCTACGCACACGCAAGATCATGGTGATGCATAGCAACGAGAGGGGAGAGTGTGTCCATGTACCCTCGTAGACCGAAAGCGGAAGCGTTAGCACAACGCGGTTGATGTAGTCGTACGTCTTCACGATCCGACCGATCCAAGTACCGAACGCGACACCTCCGAGTTCAGCACACGTTCAGCTCGATGACGTCCCGCGAACTCCGATCCAGAGCTTCACGGGAGAGTTCCGTCAGCACGACGGCGTGGATGATGTTGCTACCGACGCAGGGCTTCGCCTAAGCACCGCTACGATATAACCGAGGTGGAATATGGTGGAGGGGGGCACCGCACACGGCTGGAATAATCAACAAATCAACTTGTGTGTTGGGTGCCCCCTGCCCCCGTATATAAAGGAGCAAGGGGGGAGGCGGCCGGCCAGGAGGAGGGCGACCAGGGGGGAGTCCTACTCCCACCGGGAGTAGGACTCCTCCTTTTCCTTGTTGGAGTAGGAGAGGGAAGGAAGGGAGAGAGGAGGAGAAGGAAAAAGGGGGGCCCCCCTCCTTGTCCAATTCGGACTAGAGGGGGAGGGCGCGCGGCTGCCCTGGCCGCCCCTCCTCTTCTCCCACTAAGGCCCATGAGGCCCAATTAACTCCCCGGGGGGTTCCGGTAACCCCCCGGTACTCCTTTTTTATCCGAAACCACTCGGAACACTTCCGGTGTCCGAATATAGTCGTCCAATATATCGATCTTTACGTCTCGACCATTTCGAGACTCCTCGTCATGTCCGTGATCATATCCGGGACTCCGAACTACCTTCGGTACATCAAAACACAAAAACTCATAATACCGATCGTCACCAAACTTTAAGCGTGCGGACCCTACGGGTTCGAGAACTATGTAGACATGACTGAGACACGTCTCCGGTCAATAACCAATAGCGGAACCTGGATGCTCATATTGGCTCCTACATATTCTACGAAGATCTTTATCGGTCAAACCGCATAACAACATACGTTGTTCCCTTTGTCATCGGTATGTTACTTGCCCGAGATTCGATCATCGGTATCTCAATACCTAGTTCAATCTCGTTACCGGCAAGTCTCTTTACTCGTTCTGTAATGCATCATCCCGCAACTAACTCATTAGTCACATTGCTTGCAAGGCTTAGTGATGTGCATACCGACAGGGCCCAGAGATACCTCTCCAACAATCGGAGTGACAAATCCTAATCTCGAAATTACGTCAACTCAGCAAGTTACCTTCAGAGACACTGTAGAGGCACCTTTATAATTCACCCAGTTACGACGTTTGGTAGCTGATGACCCACAAGTATAGGGGATCTATCGTAGTCCTTTCGATAAGTAAGAGTGTCGAACCCAACGAGGAGCAGAAGGAAATGATAAGCGGTTTCCAGCAAGGTATTCTCTGCAAGTACTGAAATAAGTGGTAACAGATAGTTTTGTGATAGGATAATTTGTAACGAGCAACAAGTAACAAAAGTAAATAAAGTGCAGCAAGGTGGCCCAATCCTTTTTGTAGCAAAGGACAAGCCTGGACAAACTCTTATATAGAGAAAAGCGCTCCCGAGGACACATGGGAATATCATCAAGCTAGTTTTCATCACGTTCATATGATTCGCGTTCGGTACTTTGATAATTTGGTATGTGGGTGGACCGGTGCTTGGGTACTGTCCTTACTTGGACAAGCATCCCACTTATGATTAACCTCTATTGCAAGCATCCGCAACTACAATAAAAGTATTAAGGTAAACCTAACCATAGCATGAAACATATGGATCCAAATCAGCCCCTTACGAAGCAACGCATAAACTAGGGTTTAAGCTTCTATCACTCTAGCAACCCATCATCTACTTATTACTTCCCAATGCCTTCCTCTAGGCCCAAATAATGGTGAAGTGTTATGTAGTCGACGTTCACATAACACCACTAGAGGAGAGACAACATACATCTCATCAAAATATCGAACGAATACCAAATTCACATGACTACTAATAGCAAGACTTCTCCCATGTCCTCAGGAACAAACGTAACTACTCACAAAGAATATTCATGTTCATAATCAGAGGGGTATTAATATGCATATAGGATCTGAACATATGATCTTCCACCAAATAAACCAACTAGCATCAACTACAAGGAGTAATCAACACTACTAGCAACCCACAGGTACCAATCCCAGACTTGGAGACAAGAATTGGATACAAGAGATGAACTAGGGTTTGAGAGGAGATGGTGCTGGTGAAGATGTTGATGGAGATTGACCCCTCCTTGAGAGGATCGTTGGTGATGACGATGGCGATGATTTCCCCCTCCCGGAGGGAAGTTTCCCCGGCAGAACAGCTCCGCCGAGAGCCCTAGATTGGTTCCGCCAAGGTTCCGCCTCGTGGCGGCGGAGTCTCGTCCGAAAGCTGGCTTATGATTTTTTTCCTCATCGAAAGACTCCATATAGCAGAAGATGGCATCGGAGGGCCACCAGGGGCCCACGAGGTAGGGGCGCGCCCAGGGGTAGGGCGCGCCCCCACCCTCGTGGGCAGGGTGTGGCCCCCTCCGGAACTTCTTGCGCTCAGTATTTTTATATATTCTGAAAATGACTTCCGTGAAGTTTCAGGACTTTTGGAGCTATGCAGAATAGGTCTCTAATATTTGCTCCTTTTCCAGCCCAGAATCCCAGCTGCCGGCATTCTCCCTCTTTATGTAAACCTTGTAAAATAAGAGAGAATAGGCATAAGTATTGTGACATAATGTGTAATAACAGCCCATAATGCAATAAATATCGATATAAAAGCATGATGCAAAATGGACGTATCAACTCCCCCAAGCTTAGACCTCGCTTGTCCTCAAGCGAAAGCCGAAATCAAAAAATATGTCCACATGTTTAGAGATAGAGGTGTCGATAAAAATAAAATACGGACATGAGGGCATCATGATCATTCTTAGAACAACAACTTATATAATTCTTGTCATATGATCTCTTATGCTAGAGTAACAATTCAATCACAATTTCAAGTATGAATCATAAACTTCATTGAAAACTAACAAACTATAATCTCAGTCATTGGAGCAATTGCAATTTATCATAACATAGGAAAGAGTCAATATAAGAGCTTTTCAGCAAGTCCACATACTCAACTATCATATAGTCTTTCACAATTGCTAACACTCACGCAATACTTATGGGTATGGAGTTTTAATCGGACAGAGAGAAAGATAGGGGCTTATAGTTTTGCCTCCCAACGTTTTACCTCAAGGGTAATGTCAACAATAATAGTTCATGAAAACTCACATCCAATTAGCCATATATACCAGGATCTTTCCAACATGTTGTGCTTGCCAAAAGATAAAATGTAAAAAGGAAGGGTGAAGATCACCATGACTCTTATGTAAGGTAGGAGATAAAAGTAAAAGATAGGCCCTTCGCAGAGGGAAGCAGAGGTTGTCATGCGCTTTTATGGTTGGATGCACAAAATCTTAATGCGAAAGAACGTCACTTTATATTGCCACTTGTGATATGGACCTTTATTATGCAGTCTGTCGCGCTTTTATTTCTTCCATATCACACGATCGTATAAAGCTTATTTTCTCCCACACTAATAAGTCATACATATTTAGAGAGCAATTTTTATTGCTTGCACCGATGACAACTTACTTGGAGGATCTTACTCAATCCATAGGTAGGTATGGTGGACTCTCATGGCAAAACTGGTTTAAGGGTGTATTTGGAAGCACAAGTAGTATCTCTACTTGGTGCGATAGAATTTGGCTAGCATGAGGGGGAAAGGCAAGCTCAACCATGTTGGATGATCCATGACAATATAATTTATCTCAGATGTAAGAAAACATAACCCATTATGTTGTCTTCCTTGTCCAACGTCAACTCTTTTGCATGTCATATTTTAATGACTGCTCACAATCATAAAAGATGTCCAAGATAGTGTATTTATATGTGAAGACCTATCTTTCTTTATTACCTCCTATTAATTGCAACAATGACCAAAGCTATGTTTGTCAACTCTCATCAACTTTTATTCATCATACTCTTTCTATGTGAGCTCATTACTCTCCATAAGATCTGTATGATCTCTTTTATTTCTTTTTATTCTTTCTCTTTTATTTTATTCACTCAAGATCATGGCAAAATAATCAAGCCCTTGACTCAACACTAATATTTATTATATATAGCTCACGGACTCGATTACGTAGAAGGATCATAAAGCAAAACTCACAACTAGATCATACTAAGAACTTCTATTCTACTAGCTCAAAATATTATCGAAAGGATCGAACTAAGAAAAATAGTAAAGATAAAAGTGATGGTGATACGATACCGGGGCACTTCCCCAAGCTTGGCAGTTGCCAAGGGGAGTGACCATACCAGATACTCAGTTCTTCTTTGTTGGTGGAGAGGATGGAGTTGTTGATGCTGGATAGTCGCACATCGAGCGTAGGAGATCTTCCAACTTGCGGATAATGCCCTTGAGTGCGATGATATGCTCCTTCAACAAAATATTTTCACGCGTGAGATACTTGTTTTGTATACGAGCTAACTCAATCATCTTGAAAGCTTCGATCTCAGTTGGGGTAAGAATATTGTGATCAAGTTGAAGGATGTCTTCTGTTGCCGGAACTTGGTCCTCCGTGGCCTTCTTGATCCCTTCATCCTTGTTGATCTCCATGGGTTCTTCTCTCTTCAGCTCTATCTTCATTAGCCAAGCATCGTTGCCCTCATTGTTGGAGGAGGAGGGAGACGACATGATGTTTGGCTTTGACAACCCTGGCAGAAAACAGCACGAAAGAAGAACAGGAAATTTTTGCGTGATACGGTGGTCAAAACTTTTGGGAGATTATATAATGATTTTTTACCGACCAAAATACGTATTGTGCAAGAAAATGGAGTCCGGAGAGCACACGAGGTGCCCATGAGGTAGGGGGCACGCCCTCCACCCTCGTGGAGCCCTTGTGTCCTTCCCGGACTGCTTCCTATTTTTCTATTTTTCTAAATATTCCAAAATGGAAGAAAATTGCCATTAGAACTGTTTTGGAGTCGGTTTACTTATCGTACCACATACCTATTCCTTTTCGGAGTCTGAAACGTTCCGGAAAGTGTCCCTTATGTATTCCTCCGGGGTTACGGTTTCAATAACATTGGTTTCAACATTTATAGGATTACCAGAGATATAATGTTTGATTCTTTGACCGTTCACCACCTTCGGGTTTGTGCCTTCGAAGTTGTTGATTTTTATGGCACCGAAGTGATAGACCTCCTCGATAACGTAAGGACCTTCCCATTTAGAGAGAAGTTTTCCTGCAAGAAATATTAAGGGAGAGTTGTATAGCAATACATAATCACCTACATTAAACTCACGCTTTTGTATTCTTTTGTCATGCCATCTTTTAACTTTTTCTTTAAATAATTTGGCATTCTCGTAGGCTTGGGTTCTTCATTCATCCAGTGAGATAATGTCAAATAACCTCTTCTCACCGGCAAGTTTGAAATCATAATTGACCTCTTTAATGGTCCAATATGCCTTATGTTCTAGTTCGAGAGGTAAGTGACATGCTTTTCCATAAACCATTTTATACGGAGACATACCCATAGGATTTTTATATGCAGTTCTATAGGCCCATAATGCATCATCAAGTTTCTTGGACCAATTATTTCTAGATCTATTAGTAGCCTTTTGCAAAATTAATATGAGCTCTCTATTACTCAATTCTACTTGACCACTGGACTGTGGGTGATAAGGAGATGGAATTCTATGACTAACATCATATTTAGCAAGCATTTTACGGAAAGAACCATGAATAAAGTGTGAACCACCATCGGTCATTAAATATCTAGGGACTCCAAACCTTGGAAAAATAACTTCTTTAAGCATTTTAATAAAAGTGTTATGATCAACACTAATAGTTGGAATAGCTTCTACCCACTTAGATAATCGTAACAAGCAACTAAAATATGTGTGTATCCATTAGAGGCAGGAAAAGGTCCCATATAATCAAAGCCCCAAACATCAAATGGTTCAATAACAAGTGAATAATTCATAGGCATTTCTTGACGTCTACTAATATTACCAATTCTTTGACATTCATCACAAGACAAGACAAACTTACGGCATCCTTGAAGAGAGTAGGCCAATAAAAACCAGATTGCAATACCTTATGTGCAGTTCTATCTCCAGCGTGGTGTCCTCCATAAGCTTCGGAGTGACACTTGCATAGGATATGTTCCTGTTCATGCTCAGGTACACAACGTCTAATAACACCATCTACTCCTTCTTTATAAAGATGGGTCATCCCAAAAGTAATGTCTCAAATCATAGAAAAACTTTTTCTTTTGCTGGTATGTGAAACTAGGTGGTATAAATTTAGCAACAATGTAATTAGCATAATAGCATACCATGGAGCAGTATGAGAAGCATTTATGACATTTAATTGTTCATCAGGAAAGCTATCATCAATAGGTAGTGGGTCATCAAGAACATTTTCTAACCTAGACAAGTTGTCTGCTACGGGGTTCTCAGCTCCCTTTGTATCAATAAGTCTAGTAGGAGGAGAACCCATCTAATAAGTCTAGGTTTAGCATCTTTCTTTTCCATAAGATATTTAATAGCAGCGTGATCCGTGTGAATAGTTACTTTAGAATCAACAATATAAGGTCTGAACTTATCGCAAGCAAATACAACTGCTAAGAATTCTTTTTCAGTAGTTGAACAATAGAACAGCACCTACAGCATAATCACTAGCATCACACATAATTTCAAAGGGTAAATTCCAATCAGGTGGTGAACAATAGGTGCAGAGATCAATGCTTTCTTAAGTATTTCAAATGCTTCTACACAATCATCATCAAAGACAAATGGTATATCTTTTTGTAATAAATTAGTCAGAGGCCGAGAAATTTTTGAGAAGTCCTTAATGAACCTCCTATAAAAACCGGCGTGACCAAGGAAACTTCTTATACCTTTGATGTCCTTGGGACATGGCATTTTTTCAATAGCATAAACCTTAGCTTTATCAACTTCGATGCCTCTTTCAGAAACTTTATGCCCCAAGACAATACATTCATTAACCATAAAGTGGCATTTCTCCCAATTCAAGACAAGGTTAGTTTCTTCACATCTCTGCATAACTCGATCAAGGCTGCTTAAGCAATCATCAAAAGATCCATAGATGGAGAAATCATCCATGAAAACCTCACAAATCTTTTCACAAAAGTCAGAGAATATAGCCATTATGCATGAGGGAGTCCTGGATTAGGGGGTATCCGGATAGCCGGACTATATCCTTTGGCCGGACTGATGGACTATGAAGATACAAGATTGAAGACTTTGTCCCGTGTCCGGATGGGACTCTACTTGGTGTGGAAGGCAAGCTAGGTGATACGGATATGTATATCTCCTCCTTTGTAACTGACCTTGTGTAACCCTAGCCCCCTCCGGTGTCTATATAAACCCGAGGGTTTTAGTCCGTAGGACAACATACAATCATACCATAGGCTAGCTTCTAGGGTTTAGCCTCTCCGATCTTGTGGTAGATCAACTCTTGTAATACTCATATCATCAAGAATAAATCAAGTAGGACGTAGGGTTTTACCTCCATCAAGAGGGCCCGAACCTGGGTAAAACATCGTGTTCCCTACCTCCTGTTACCATCCGCCTTAGACGCACAGTTCGGGACCCCCTACCCGAGATCCGCCGGTTTTGACACCGACATTGGTGCTTTCATTGAGAGTTCCTCTTTGACGTCTCCGTAGGGAAGGATGCCTCGTCTCGTTGTTAAAAGCAACATCACCGACGGGGGAGCTTTGGATGTCAGCCAAACTCTCCGGCTAGGCAGTTTTGTCATGACTGCCTGTTCGGCCGCTACACCGATGATGACTTCTCAAGTCATCAAAAACAGCCTCCACGTCGGCTCAGAATTCGCCGAGCGGATGTATCCAATGGAGCTCTCTTCTCTGAACGAACTCATGGATCGCATCACCGCCTTGGGAGTCGCTACGGACTATGATTGGATTGGGCTTAAACCCGATCAAAGGGAGATTATTCTCCATCGATCACCCATCACGTTGCGGTGGTAGAGGAACAACGCGACAACTCTTCCTCTATTTTGAGGACTAACTATGTCCGGATTCCCGAGCTCTCTGGGCCGGATACTCGCTCACGGGAGGACATCACCCAAGCCCTGAACCTAGAATCAGGAAGCGGGCTAACTTATCGGGTAATGCTCCGGAACCCGAACTTCCAATATTGGAGACTCCTCGTCCCCTGGGTCTCAGATCGGGTAGGGGTTCGGACTCAAATACACCCACCCACCCAGACTTAAACGATCTTTCCCACATGAGCCAAGAGCCCCATGAAACAGTACATCATTATTGGGCCAGATTCCTCCTTGTGATGAACAAGGTTAAGGACTATCGCGAGGAAGATGCAGTCTCACTTTTCTGCACCAATTGCACGGACAAGGGAATCCTTAACGCTTTAAGTCGCCGTGACATATCACGCTTCGCTGACTTAGCGTCCATAGTATGAAAGTACTGTGCGATGGAAAGCGCCTGGAAAACTGAAATGAAATTTTGGGATAATTCGGCTCCGAATATACACCCAGTCCGAAGTAAAAGGGTGCACTATCATTAGACGTCCGAGCTAGTTGCAAAGAAACAAAAACCCTCCACAGGGCATGGAACCGTACTGGAGGGATGGCTTAACGGACCCTGCAAAATTCATAGTACAATGGATACGATACCAACACACAGCCTTAGAGCATGTTGGATACTCCGGCAGGTGGCCAAAAGTGGTGAGGATCTTCTTATCCCAAATTCCACAGAGCACCATCCCATGGATAACAATACGGTGTTAACAGTCTTTGAGACCTTTGCGTCAAATAATAGGCGCAAGCGAACACTCGCAGGATGGCCGAAATCTGCCACGTAGCAGCACTAACTCCATGGAGCGAGATGGCTATTACCTTCAACGCCAGTGACGAACCTAAATTCCGAACAGCCCGAGCACCTGCTGCACTGGTCCTCAGTCCAATTGTGGACGGTTTTCGACTCACCAAAGTACTCATGGACGGCGGCAGCGGATTAAACCTCATCCATGAGGAAACTCTTCAAAAAATGAATATGACTGGAACTCGCATAGAACAAATAGCACAACTTTGTCGGTGTCAAAACCGGCGGATCTCGGGTAGGGGGTCCCGAACTGTGCGTCTAGGCCGGATGGTAACAGGAGGCAAGGGACACGATGTTTTACCCAGGTTCGGGCCCTCTTGATGGAGGTAAAACCCTACGTCCTGCTTGATTAATATTGATGATATGGGTAGTACAAGAGTAGTTCTACCACGAGATCGGAGGCTAAACCCTAGAAGCTAGCCTATGGTATGATTGTTGTGTATGTTGTCCTACGGACTAAAACCCTCCGGTTTATATAGACACCGGAGAGGGTTAGGGTTACACAAAGATCGGTTACAATGGTAGGAGATCTACATATCCGTATCGCCAAGCTTGCCTTCCACGCCAAGGAAAGTCCCTTCCGGACACGGGACGAAGTCTTCAATCTTGTATCTTCATAGTCCAGGAGTCCGGCTGAAGGTATAGTCCGGCTATCCGGACACCCCCTAATCCAGGACTCCCTCAGTAGCCCCTGAACCATGGCTTCAATGACGACGAGTCCGGCGCGATTGTCTTCGGCATTGCAAGGCGGGTTCCTCCTCCAAGTACTTCATAGAAGATTTTGAACACAAAGATAGTGTCCGGCTCTGCAAAATAAGTTTCCACATATTGCCATAGAGAGAATAATATTTACACAAATTCTAATCTGCTGACGTATTCCGTAGTGTGACACACCACGGCCAAGCCTTTATCGTATTTTATTATCCCACCTCAGCGCGTCATGCGAGGCGGTTTCCTTGGCACGTCTTGTTAAAGCAGAGATCGTGTCCCCTTATTCCGGGATTCTCATCAATACGGGCGTGGGTAACCCAACCGCGCCATTGATTACGGCGCTTGGAGATAAGCGAGTTTTACCAGGCTGGTGGGGACACGTAGTTGCGTCCACCCATATAAGGGGATAAGGATCCACCTTTTCACCTACGCCTTCTTCCTCCTTTGCCTATCCATTCTCGCGCACTCGAGCTCCAGCGCCCAAGTCCGCACTCCCCACCTCAACCTTCTCTAGCCATGTCCGGAGCGGGAGGCAAGTGGATGGTCTCCTCCGTCACGGAGGGACACATCAAAAAACTGAGGAAGGCCGGATACTTGTCTAACGACATCGCGTACCGGCTTCCCTAAGAGGGGCAGCTCCTCCCCACCCCAAGGCCCCATGAGAGGGTAGTGTTCCTTCTCCCACATCTCGCGGTACTGGGCTTCCTCTCCTATCCCATTCGTCCAGGGAGTCATGTTTACTATGCCTGGATTTCCATGATGTATATTATATACTTACCAAATTTTTAAAACTCCTTTTTGTTTTTTTTTTTATTGTTAGATATGTAAAAATATGTTTTTTTATTTTTATCTTTTTTTACTAATTTTTTTAAACATTTTTATTATTCTTATTTTTTTTTTTTTTTTTTTTAATTTTTATTTTTTAAAAAATTTAATATACTTTTATTTAAATTTTTTATGATTAAATTTTTAAAATATAATATCTTTAATAATAATTAAATAAATTTTTTTAATTATATTTTTTTTTTTTAAATATTTATTTTTTTTTATATTAATATATTTTTTTTAATTTTTTTTTTTTTTTTAAATACGTGCCTGGGATTTCCATGATCTGGCCCCGAACTTCATCCTCAACATCTCGGCGTTTATCGTCGTGTGCGAGGCTTTCCTCCGCATCCGCCCCCATTTCGGCCTATGGCTCAAGACTTTCAATGTCAAGCCGAAGGTGGTGCGCGGCAACCAGGCGGAGTGCGGAGGCGCCATGGTGGGCAAGATGCAACGTCTTATGGCTCGAGGGCTCCTTTGTGGAGACCCTGAAGGGGTGGCAATCGGGGTGGTTTTACATCACCGAGCCGCGCGACCCTGAGTGGTCGCAGCCCCCGAGTTCCGGTCCGGACCCCCAACGCGGCTCACGTCCTGGAAAGAGACGGGCCTGTCGTGGGGTAAAGGAGAGCTGACGACTCCAAACATGCATCCAAACCCTGGTGGACAAGCAGCTCAAGCTTGTCAACGTAGTCCAGGTTATGCTCATCCGCCTGATCCTCCCGTGTCAACAACGGGCCTTCAATCTTGTGGGAGTTCAACCCGGCGCAGCACCGAACTCTGAGCAGGCTTCTTCGACACGACGTACGAAGATGCCTGGAAGGTGCTTTTTAAGGGCGCCGAGGCTCCTGCATTCGCTACCGAGGATCACGGATTCAGCACGCAGCGTCACGCTAGCGCGATAAGTTGTTTGTACCTTTTACAGGGTATTAGTTTTTCATAGTTTTACTCTATGCGGGATCTAAGCTCCCTTACCTTTGACAGGTTTGGCAGGCGAAGTCCGGACAGATCGACTGTCCGGCTCCTTTGCCCGAGGACCCAGCTGATGCCCGCTTGGTGAAGCTGCTGGTTCCGGCACCCCATGTGGTGCCGGAGAAGAAGGCCACGAAGAAGGCCACGGGGACTCGAAAGAGTGCCCGGCGCCAGGAGGTGTCGGGTTCATCATCCGACAACTCCAAGGCGCATTCCTCCTGTGAAGACGAGGAGGAGGAAGAAGAGACCTCTCCCCCCAGCGGAAGGAGAAAAGAAAAGGAAGGCCACCCTCACTGGGGAGGCCGAAGGGTCCAAGAAGGGGAGAACCCTTCCCCGGACTACTCCACCGACGCCGACGACAGCGGAGAAGAGTGGCCACTCAGGGCCAAGCCCCTGGCAAAATCGTAAGTATCCGGATACAAGAGTAATTCATAGTATTCCTTTATTGCACAACTTTCCCTTATGTCGAATATGATTATGCAGCCCACCCAAAGACTGGCTCGACGCGTCGTCGAGCGGCTCACTGGACTCGTCGGATGTGAATTCGCTTCCGACGGCTTCCTCCCCCCGCCCTACGGATGACGCCGAAGTGTTGTCTCAACAAGTTCCAAGCCGGGAGGAGGTGGTCCTGGAGGTGCCGCAAGGCGACCTCCTGGACTCCAGGAGTAAAGGGGATAAAATCCCCCAAGGCTCCAAGTCCGGCTCTAGGCCGGACACCGCTCCAGAACCTTCAAAGGTTCCATAGTCCGGCGAGGACCTCCTTCCAAGAGGCAAGCCCACCGTGCCGGTGACCCCCGTCCAACCGGAGGCGCCAGACAATCTGTTAGAGGTGCTCAAAGGCGCCTCCATCGACGAGGAGCACCGCACCATTATGAGTGTGTGGTCCAGAAGGTTTAGTCCGCCAAGAGCGGACTGACTGAAGCTTGTACTAGCCTTTTAACAGGCTTCGAGGTAAGTAAAGGATGTGTAAATAATATTTCTGCATAGACAGTAGCCCCTGATGCTCTGTTTGGCTGTCGAGAAGAAAAGCCGAATAGAGGATCAAATAAAATTCGCAGGAGTCTAACAAAAAGGAGTCAATATGCGTATGCAGGCTTCTCTGCTGGCGTCCGCCGCACTGACTGCGGAAGTGGACACGCTAAAGCAGAACCTCGAGCAGTCTGAGCAAGAGCTCGGGCGTGCCAAGAAGCAGCTCGAGGACAATGAAGGTAAGAAATACCTTGTTTAAGTATATATATAAAAAGTGCAATTGCAAAAAATGACAGGAGTATCGTGGCTATTGTAGGGGCCACGTCTGAGGTGGCGACCCTTAAGCAAGCACTGGTCGAGGCCGAGAAGAGGGCGGCCACACAGCACATCGAGCGGGAGAAGTATGAGGCCCAGGTTGGCAAGGTGCGGCAAGAGCTCCAGGCTCTCATGAAAAAACATGAGAGTTTGGAGCTTGACTCAAAGACGCGAGCATCCGAGCTTAAGGTGGCTGTTAAAGATGCCAAGTCTGCCAAGGCCGAATCCCAGAAGACCCTCCAGGAGTTGGATGCGGTGAAAAAGATAGCGGCGGGTAAGGCATTCTTTATGCAAAGTAAACATGTAAACGTGAGTTACTTGTTACTTACCCGAATCCGGAGTTCTCCAGGAGCCTTCGTGGATCTTCCCCGTAGCGTGTCCGATGCTGCCGCATTCTATCGAGCCGAGGAGGGCAGCTCGACAAACAAGGTGTTCTAGTCTCAGTATGCTGAGGCCGGACACCCCGTGCCCCTGAGCGACCAGCTGAAGCAACTGGTCGAGCTCCACAAGGCGGCCGAACAGGCCATGAAGGGCCTCATAGTTCGGCTGTGGCCTGGAGAGGCTCTGCCTGGGAGCTATTTCGGGCTGGTGCGGCGGCTGGTGGAGGCCTGTCCAAGGCTCGAAGTCATCAAGCGCTCCGTCTGCATTGAAGGTGCCCGTAGGGCCCTTGCCCGTGCTAAGGTGCACTGGGGCAAGCTGGATGCTGAGAAGCTTGTGAAGGACGGGCCACCGCCGGGGAAAGAGCATCGCAAGCCCGAGAATTATTATAAGGATGTTCTGAAGGGTGCCTGCCTTGTGGCGGATGAATGTTCTAGGGATGTAATTTTTGAGTAAAACTCGCTCGTTTTGTCCTGTGCGCTGAAAACTTGTTCATATGCGCTAAGCAATGCTGTTGGAATTTAAAATATTACCTTCTGTGCGGCTGTTTATCAATTCTGAGAGATGGCGAGTCGTCGGCTTCTGCCCCCGTGCCGCTAGTGCTGGGGTGTTCGGGGATAAACCTGAGCGCTCTTTTTCCCATGTTTGGGTCCTTCGAGGGAGGCGCTCAGCACAACGAACAAGGAAATCGGACTATAATGCGTGAACACTCTCACTTAGCCATAGAATTCTATAATTTTAAATTTCGGCGAAGCCCCTGTATTCGGAAGACCGAGTTCGGGGCGCTATCCACGCCTTGGCCGGACAGAGCCGACTCCTCGCTCTAAGCGGCATAAGTCTTTAGGGACTCGAAAAAACCTCTCGAACAGCGACCAGCTCTCGCTTCATCATGACAGTCAGTTTTAGCTTTCTCTACTGAGGTGCTCGACCCAGCTCAACTGGGGCACAATCGCAGTAGTTCTCCTAGTGCTACCTTAGCCGATATAACGGAACGTAAGGTACCAAACATAGGAGCCGGGCAAACCCAACTATTGACCCAAGACATGATTCGGAGCTGATGCATATAATGCTATAAGTTCGGGGTGCCGCACTTGTTAAAGTGTTCGGACTTCTCACACCATATTGAGGGTACTAAGCCCCTGGCGTATTTTGGCCGTACCAAAGTGTACGGGTGCAACATGTCGTTAAGGAACATATATTTAAAAAAGAGAGTAATGCAAAATAGACAAAAGCTATGCATTGTTTATTAAAAAGGGCTGCGATCAAAGCAGAACGATACAAATAATGCGATAAGCAAAAGGTTGGACTATTTAACATGTCCGTTCCAGGGGCAGGCTGCGGAATGGTATGCGAAACAGGTATACTGCTCGTGATAGAGACCACCTGGGAGTTCCGTAATGCGGCATGGCTTGTCTGCTTCCCTGGTTCTTGCATCGTTTGTGCGGCAATTGAACTGCCGAACAGGCCTTCCGAAGAGTGAGTCCTGAAAGTAAGAGAAAATTAAAAAATCGGCAGCCCCTGGTGCGGTTTAAGCCGTGTTTCGGGCGTGCCGTGATGGTGCCCCTCCCCCTGTACCCATGGTATTTCTAGAGCGTAGTTATGTACGCGAAGCACTGGCGTCGCATTTTTGCGAGGGCTGGGGTTGGGGCCGCATTGCTACGCCTGCTCGGAACGTGCCAGGCGGTCTTGTTGTAGGTTACTCCGGGCGCGCTTGACGGTGTCCGGACGTTTAATGGCCGGACTGGAGAACTGCCTTGAGGCTGCTTTGTACTTCCGCTGCAAGGGCCGCCGTGTGCTCCTCGTTCGGAGGGAGCGTTCGGTGTTTCCATTGACCGTAATTACTCCTCGAGGGCCTGGCATCTTGAGCTTAAGGTATGCGTAGTGCGTACCGCATTGAACTTGGCGAATGCGGTTCGCCCGAGCAGTGCGTGATAGCCACTGCGAAGGGACTATGTCGAAGATTAACTCCTCGCTTCGGAAATTATCCGGAGATCCGAAGACCACTTCAAGTGTGACTGAGCCTGTACAGTTGGCCTCTACACCTGGTATTACGCCTTTAAAGGTCGTTTTGGTGGGCTTAATCCTCGAGGGATCTATGCCCATTTTCCGCACTGTATCCTGGTAAAGCAGGTTCAGGCTGCTGCCGCCGTCCATAAGGACTCTAGTGAGATGAAATCCGTCAATAATTGGGTCTAGAACCAATGCGGCGAATCCGCCATGAGGGTGCTAGTGGGATGGTCCCTTCGATCAAAGGTGATCGGGCAGGAGGACCATGGGTTGAACTTTGGGGCGACTGGCTCTACCGCGTATACGTCCCTTAACGCGCGCTTCCGCTCCCTCTTGGGGATGTGGGTTGCGTATATCATGTTCACCGTCCACACTTGTGGGGGAAAACCCTTCTGTCCACTGTTGTTCGGCGGCCGGGGCTCTTCGTCATCATCGCTATGCAGCCCCTTGTCTATTTTTCGGCATTTAACTTGCCTGCCTGCTTGAACACCCAACAATCCCTGTTGGTGTGATTGGCCGGCTTTTCGGGGGTGCCATGTATCTGGCACAAGCGGTCGAGTATTCGGTCCAAACTGGACGGGCCCCTAGGATTTCTTTTGAATGGCTTTTTCCGCTGACCGGATTTAGTAGCCTCTGAATCCGGCATTAACTGCCGTATCCTCAGCATTGTCGCCGTTAATGCGGCGCTTCTGCTTGTTGCGACGCGACCTGCCACTACTGTCCCTGGTATCCGAATTACCAGGGTTCTTGGTCATATTGTTGCTACGAGCAAGCCAGCTGTCTTCTCCCGCGCAAAAGCGGGTCATGAGTGTCGTGAGTGCTGCCATAGATTTCGGCTTTTCCTGTCCAAGGTGCCGGGCAAGCCACTCGTCACGGATATTGTGCTTGAAGGCTGCTAGGGCCTCACGTCCGGACAGTCACTATTTGATTTTTCTTTGTTAGGAACCGTGTCCAGAATTGCCTGGCCGATTCCTCTGGCTGCTGAATTACGTGGCTTAGGTCATCGGCGTCTGGTGGTCGCACATAAGTGCCCTGGAAATTGTCAGGAATGCGGCTTCCAGGTCCTCCCAACAATGATTGATCCTGCTGGCAAGCTGTTAAGCCAATGCCGAGCTGGTCCTTTAAGCTTGAGTGGGAGGTATTTGATGGCGTGGAGATCATCGCCGCGGGCCATGTGGATATGAAGGAGATAATCCTCGATCCATACCAGATCTGTTGTGTCCTCATATGATTCGATGTTTACGGGTTTGAAACCCTCGGGGATTTGATGATCCATTACTTCGTCTGTGAAGCATAGTGGGTGTGCGGCGCCTCTGTACTGGGCTATATCACGACGTAGCTCCAATGAGCTTTGTCTACTGTGTTCGGCCCTACCGGATTTGTGTCCGGCGTGACGGTTATGTCTCGAGTCGTGGGGCGCCCACGCGATCCGTAGATCGATCTTGTTTGCCTTGCCTTGTCCTCCAACATATCTCGCAGGTCTGGCGCATTTTCCCGTGCCTTGGTACGGGGTGCGGCTTGAGTGGAGGGCCGAGAGGCCTCTCTGTCGCGGCCACGAGGTGGCCGGTCGGCCGTATCAAGTGCTGGTGATGTAGGTTTAAGTGCTTCCTCCTCTAATCGGGGTAGCAACCTGCGCTTTGGGTAGCTCTTGGAGGGGCGTTCGAGTTTATGCTCTTCGGCCGCAAGGACTTCAGTCCATCTGTCGACTAGCAAATCTTGATCAGCTCTAAGCTGTTGCTGTTTTTTCTTGAGGCTTCTTGCCGTGGCCATAAGCCTGCGTTGAAAACGCTCTTGCTCGACGGGATCCTCTGGCACGACGAATTCATCGTCGTCGAGGCTTGCCTCGTCTTCGGAGGGAGGCGATAATATCGTCCTCGACCTCTCTGTCTGCCGCTCTCTCATGAGGGCTGGCTTCTCCATCCTCCTGTGCTGAATCTTGCTGGAGGGGGTTTTCTTCGGCACTCTCCGGAGTATTATTATCTCCCGTGCTGGAATCACCGTATTTGCTTTGGCGGGATTTTGAGCAGCGCCGCTGACGCCGGCGCTTAGGCTGTTTCTTGGAGGGGTCATCCTCCGCTGTTCCATTGCCATCTCCTTCTTTTGGGGTGTCCACCATGTATATGTCATATGACGAGGTGGCTTTCCAGGGCCCAATAGGCAGCTGGTTCTTCATCGTCTCCTGCATCGGCGTCCATACCGTCGATGTCTTCGGAGTCGAAGTCGAGCATGTCGGTTAAATCGTCGATCAGTGGCTACAAAGTGGGTGGTGGGTGGGCTTTGAATTTCTTCATCGTCCGTATCCCAACCTTGCTGACCGTAGTCCGGCCAGGGCTCTCCTGATAAAGAGAGAGACTGCGTCTTCAGAATATCGCCGAAAGGCGAGTGCTGAAAGATGTCCGCGGTAAACTCCATGATCGGCGCCCAATCGGATTCGATCGGCAGGGGCGCGGAGGGTTCGGAGTCCGGAGAGGAGTCGGCTCTTGGATCGCTGTAGCTCACGGAGCGTGCGGGCTGGTGCTCGGCTTGATCGCCGTTTGCGATGCACGAGCGGCGTCCAGACCACCACGATGTGGCGCAGTTGGCATCGAATTAAGTCAAGCGATGAGGGTGCGCAGAGCTAGATCATGCTCGTGAAAGTGCGCGCGCTCTCGGCAGTGGCTCGAATCCGCCGAAGATCAAGTCCCCGCGGATGTCAGCCGTGTAGTTTAAGCTTCCAAACACCTGACGGCCAGGGGCGTAGCTTTCGATCTGCTCCAGATGGCCAAGCGAATTGGCCCGCAGTGCAAAGCCGCCGAAACGAAGATCTGTCCGGGGAGAAAGATCTCACCCTGGACTGCATCGCCATATGATCAGAAGGAGCCATCAGGCCTAACGGCGACGACAGAGGAACTCTCAATGAAAGCACCAATGTCGGTGTCAAAACCGGCGGATCTCGGGTAGGGGGTCCCGAACTGTGCGTCTAGGCCGATGGTAACAGGAGGCAGACACGAAGTTTTACCCAGGTTCGGGCCCTCTTGATGGAGGTAAAACCCTACGTCCTGCTTGATTAATATTGATGATATGGGTAGTACAAGAGTAGATCTACCACGAGATCGGGGAGGCTAAACCCTAGAAGCTAGCCTATGGTATGATTGTTGTTCTGTATGTTGTCCTACGGACTAAAACCCTCCGGTTTATATAGACACCGGAGAGGGTTAGGGTTACACAAAGTCGGTTACAATAGGAGATCTACATATCCGTATCGCCAAGCTTGCCTTTCACGCCAAGGAAAGTCCCTTCCGGACACGGACGAAGTCTTCAATCTTGTATCTTCATAGTCCAGGAGTCCGGCTGAGGTATAGTACAGCCATCCGGACACCCCCTAATCCAGGACTCCCTCAATTATGATTACCCTTTTTCTGAACATTACTCTTTTAATGTGGAAACAATTTATTGTATTCGACTTTCTTATGATACTCCCACTATTCCGAATGAGAAGAATTTTACTTATGTGGAGAGTAATAAAATTTCTATGATTGTAGATCATGAAAAGAATGCTTTAGGTGCTGGTTATATTGTTGAATTCATTCATGATGCTACTGAAAATTATTATGAGGTAGGAACATATGCTTGTAGGAATTGCAATAACATCAAGTTTCCTCTCTATGTGCTTAAAGTTTTGAAGTTATGCTTGTTTTGCCCTCCTATGCTAGTTGATTATTGTTCTCATCAGTTATTTAATCACAAAATCCCTATGCATAGGAAGAGGGTTAGACTTAAATGTGCTATTCATATTCTTCATGATGCTCTCTTTATGTTTCAATTCTTATCTTTTATGTGAGCATCATAGAAATCATCATGCCTAGCTAGGGGCGTTAAACGATAACGATTGTTGGGAGGCAACCCAATTTTTTTTGCTCCTTGCCTTTTGTTCCTGTTTAGTAATAAATTAATCATCTATCCTTTGTTATGATTGTGTTTTTTATGTTTCAATTAGTGTTTGTGCCAAGTAGAACCATTGGGAAGACATGGGGAAAGTCTTGTTGATCTTGCTGTAAAAAACAGAAACTTTAGCGCTCACGAGAATTGCTTCCAGTTTTAATTGGAGAGTTCTATTTACTTAATTCTTTTTGCAGATGATTAATAGATAAATTACTAACGTCCAGAAATTTATTTTAGAATTTTTGGGGTTCCAGAAGTATACGTTTGATTCAGATTACTACAGAACGTTGGCTAGTAAAAGAGTTTATAAACCATAGAGAAGTTGGAATACAATAGATATTACACCAATATGAATTTTTTGTTGCGGGTGACACCAATATGAATTTAGAATGAGTTCACAAAAGTACCTAAGTGGTGATTTATTTTCTTATACTAACGGAGCTTACGAGTTTTCTGTTAAGTTTTGTGTTGTGAAGTTTTCAAGTTTTGGGTAAAGATTCGATGGACTATGGAACAAGGAGTGGAAAGAACCTAAGCTTGGGGATTCCCAAGGCACCCAACCAAAGGTAATATTCAAGGACAACCAAAAGCCTAAGCTTGGGATGCCCCAGAAGGCATCCCCTCTTTCGTCTTTGTTCATCGGTAACTTTACTTGGAGCTATATTTTTATTTACCACATGAAATGTGTTTTTCTTGGAGCATCATTTTACTTTATTTAGTTTTTTATTGCTGCCTGAATAAAATAACAAGATCTGAAATTCTTAAATGTTAGAGAGTCTTCATATAGTTGCATAAATATTCAACTACTCATTGATCTTCACTTATATCTTTTGGAGTGGTTTGTCCTTTGCTCTAGTGCTTCACTTATATCTTTTTAGAGCACGGCGGTGATTTTATTTTGAAGAAATAGATGAACTATCATGCATCACTTATATCATTTTGAGAGTCTCTAAACAGCATGGTAGTTTGCTTTGGTTATGAATTTAGTCCTAATATGATGGGCATCCAAGAGGGATATAATAAAAACTTTCATATGAAGTGCATTGAATACTATGAGAAGTTTGATACTTGATGATTGTTTTGAGATATGAAGATGGTGATATTAGAGTCATGCTAGTTGAGTAGTTGTGAATTTGAGAAATACTTGTGTTGAAGTTTGTGATTCCCGTAGCATGCACGTATGGTGAACCGTTATGTGATGAAGTCGGGGCATGATTTATTCATTAATTGCCTTCCTTATGAGTGGCGGTCGGGGACGAGCGATGGTCTTTTCCTACCAATCTACCCCCCTAGGAGCATGCGCGTAGTACTTTGTTTCGATAATTAATATATTTTTGCAATAAGTATGTGACTTCTTTATGACTAATGTTAAGTCCATGGATTATACGCACTCTCACCCTCCCACCATTGCTAGCCTCACTTGTGCCGTGCAACTTTTGCCGGTACCATAAACCCACCATTTACCTTCCTCAAAACAGCCACCATACCTACCTATTATGGAATTTCCATAGCCATTCCGAGATATATTGTCATGCAACTTTCCACTGTTCCGTTTATAATGACATGCTCCATCATTGTCATATCACTTTGCATCATCATGTAGTTGACATCGTATTTGTGGCAAAGCCGTCGTTCATAATTCTTTCATACATGTCACTCATGAGTCATTGCACATCCCGGTACACCGCCGGAAGCATTCATATAGTGTCGTATTTTGTTCTAAGTTTCGAGTTGTAATTGTTGAGTTGTAAGTAAATAAAAGTGTGATGACCATCATTATTAGAGCATTGTCCCAGTGAGGAAAGGATGATGGAGACTATGATTCCCCCACAAGTCGGGATGAGACTTCGGACTAAAAAAAAGAGTCCAAAAAAAGAGAGAAAAGGCCCAACTAAAAATATATAAAATATGAGAGAAAAAGAGAGAAGGGGCAATGCTACTATCCTTTTACCACACTTGTGCTTCAAAGTAGCACCATGATCTTCATGATAGAGAGGCTCCTATGTTGTCACTTTCATATACTAGTGGGAATCTTTCATCATAGAACTTGGCTTGTATATTCCAATGGTGGGCTTCCTCAAAATGCCCTAGGTCTTTGTGAGCAAGCGAGTTGGATGCACACCCACTAGTTTCTTTTGTTGAGCTTTCATATACTTATAGATCTAGTGCATCCGTTGCATGGCAATGCCTACTCACTCACATTGATATCTATTGATGGGCATCTCCATAGCCCGTTGATATGGCTAGTTGGTGTGAGACTATCTTCTCCCTTTTTGTCTTCTCCACAACCACCATTCTATCCCACCTATAGTGCTATATCCATGGCTCACACTCATGTATTGCGTGAAGATTGAAAAAGTTTGATAACACCAAAAGTATGAAACAATTGCTTGGCTAGTCATCGGGGTTGTGCATGATGTCAATACTTTGTGTGGTGAAGATGGAGCATAGCCAGACTATATGAGTTTGTAGGGATAACTTTCTTTGTCCATGTTATTTTGAAGAAGACATGATTGCTTTATTAGTATGCTTGAAGTATTTTTATGTCAATATTAAACTTTTGTCTTGAATCTTATGGATCTGAATATTCTTGCCACAATAAAGAATCATGGATAAATATGTTAGAGATTCCATCAAAAATTCTGTTTTTATCATTTACCTACTCGAGGACGAGCAGGAATTAAGCTTGGGGATGCTGATACGTCTCCAACGTATTCTTATAATTTTTTTGTTCCATGCTATTATATTATCAACCTGTGGATGTTTATATGCATTTATATGCTATTTAATATTGATTTTTGGGACTAACCTATTAACCTAGAGCCAGTGCAGTTTCTGTTTTTTTTCTTGTTTTAGAGTATCACAGAAAAGGAAAATCAAACGGAGTCCAATTGACCTGAAACTTCACGGAACTTATTTTTGGACCAGAAGAAGCCCACGAAGTATCGGAGATGGACCAGAAGAGTCCCGGGCTGCCCACAAGGGTGGGGGGGCGCCCACCCCCTAGGCATGCCCCTGCCTCGTGGACAGCCCGGAGATCCACCGACGTACTTCTTCCTCCTATATATACCCATATACCAAAAACTTCGGGGAGCACAATAGATCGGGAGTTCCGCCGCCAGAAGCCTCCGTAGCCACCGAAAACCAATCTAGACCCGTTCCGGCACCCTGCTGATAACCCACAAGTATAGGGGATCGCAACAGTAAGAGTGTCGAACCCAACGAGGAGCTAAAGGCAGAACAATTATTCCCTCAAGTTCTATGGACCACCGATACAACTCTACGCACGCTTGACGTTCACTTTACCTAGAACAAGTATGAAACTAGAAGTACTTTGTAGGTGTTTTTGGATAGGTTTGCAAGATAATAAAGAGCACGTAAATAAAAAGTAGGGGCTGTTTAGGTAAAGACACAACTAAGTTAGTTTTAGTAAAGAGCTTTTTGTTACGAGAAAGTTATTTGTCCCTAGGCAATCGATAACTAGACCGGTAATCATTATTGCAATTTTATTTGAGGGAGAGGCATAAGATAACATACTTTCTCTGCTTGGATCATATGAACTTATGATTGGAACTCTAGCAAGCATCCGCAACTACTACAGATCATTAAGGTAAAACCCAACCATAGCATTAAAGCATAAAGTCCTCTTTATCCCATACGCAACAACCCCTTTACTCGGGTTTGTGTTTCAGTCACTCACGCAACTGATACGTCTCCAACATATCTATAATTTTTGATTGCTCCATGCTATATTATCTACTGTTTTGGGCAATATTGGGCTTTATTATCCACTTTTATATTATTTTTGGGACTAACCTATTAACCGGAGGCCCAGCCCAGATTTGCTGTTTTATGCCTATTTCAGTGTTTTGAAGAAAAGGAATATCAGACGGAGTCGAAACGGAACGAAATCAACTAGAGAAGTTATTTTTGGAAGGAAACACACCTGGATGGACTTGGACCCCACGTCAGAAGATAGGGAGCTGCACACAGGGTGGGGGGCGCGCCCACTCCCCTAGGGCGCGCCCCCTGCCTCGTGGGGCCCCCATGGCTCCCCTGACGTGCTTCTTCTGCCTATATAACTCCATACGTACCCTAAAACTTCCAGAACAGATAATTAGATCGGGAGTTCCGCCGCCAGAAGCCTCCGTAGCCACCAAAACAATCTAGACCCGTTCCGGCACCCTGCCGGAGGGGGCAATCCTTCTCCCGGTGGCCATCTTCATCATCCCGGTGCTCTCCATGACGAGGAGGGAGTAGTTCTCCCTCGGGGCTGAGGGTATGTACCAGTAGCTATGTGTTTGATCTCTCTCTCTC
The DNA here is from genome assembly GCF_003073215.2 of Triticum urartu. NCBI lineage: Eukaryota > Viridiplantae > Streptophyta > Magnoliopsida > Poales > Poaceae > Triticum > Triticum urartu. The sequence goes on from NC_053028.1 coordinate 229,951,546, forward strand.
TCTCTCGTGTTCTTGAGATGATACGATCTTGATGTATCGCGAGCTGCTATTATAGTTGGATCCTATGTTTCTCCTCCCCCTCTTCTCTCTTGTAATGAATTGGGTTTTCCCTTTGGAGTTATCTTATCGGAGTGAGTCTTTAAAGATTTGAGAACACTTGATGTATGTCTTGGTGATCAACTTGCGGGTTTCGTGACATTGGGAACCTATGCATAGGGGTTGGCACACGTTCTCGTCGTGATTCTCCGGTAGAAACTTTGGGGCACTCTTTGAGGTCCTTTGTGTTAGTTGAATAGATGAATCTGAGATTGTGTGATGCATATCGTATAATCATACCCACGGATACTTGAGGTGACATTGGAGTATCTAGGTGACATTAGGGTTTTGGTTGATTTGTGTCTTAAGGTGTTATTCTAGTACGAACTCTAGGGCTGTTTGTGACACTTATAGGAATAGCCCAACGGATTGATTGGAAAGAATAACTTTGAGGTGGTTTCGTACCCTACCATAATCGCTTCATTCGTTCTCCGCTATCAGTTACTTTGGAGTGACTCTTTGTTGCATGTTGAGGGATAGTTATGTGATCCAATTATGTTAGTATTGTGAGGGAACTTACACTAGCGAAAGTATGAACCCTAGGCCTTATTTCCACGCATTGCAATACCTTTTATGCTCACTTTATCACTTGCTACCTTGCTGTTTTTATTATTTTAGATTACAAATACCATTATCTACTATCCATATTGCACTTATCACCATCTATTCGCCGAACGAGTGCACCTATACAATTTTACCAATTGTATTGGGTGTGTTGGGGACACAAGAGACTCTTTTTTATTTGGTTGCAGGGTGCTTGAGAGAGACATCTTCATCCTACGCTCCTACGGATTTGTAAACTTAGGTTATCCACTTGAGGGAATTTGCTACTATCCTACAAACCTCTGCACTTGGAGGCCCAACAACGTCTACAAGAAGAAGGTTGTGTAGTAGACATCAAGCTCTTTTCTAGCGCCGTTGCCGGGGAGGTGAGTGCTTGAAGGTATATCTTTAGATCTTGCAATCGAGTCTTAGTTTCTTGTTTTATCACTAGTTTAGTTTATATAAATAAAAATTACAAAAAAATGGAATTAAGTTTGGCTCATACGCTTCACTTTTAATATCTTTCATGAGTATGATGGAAAGGAAAATTGTGCCAAAGTGTTAGAAGAAGAAATTATAAAATGTTTGGCACTAAATATTTGAATGATGAGCATGATTGCAATGTTGTTAGTATGAATTCCTTGAATATCTATGATGCTAATGATATGCAAAGCCACAAGCTTGGGGAAGCTATGTTTGATGAAGATGATATTTTTTGTCCCCCAAGTTTTGATGAGAAAATTTATTATGATGAAAGCATGCCTCCTATCTATGATGATAATTGTGATGACACGTATGCTTTAAAGAACAATGATAACCATGAAACTTGTCATCTTGATCTTAATTTTCAATCACATGATAGTTATTTTGTTGAGTTTGCTCCCACTATTATTCATGAGAAGAAATTTGCTTTTGTGGAGAGTAGTAAATTTTCTATTCTTGTAGATCATGAAAAGAATGCTTTAGGTGCTGGTTATATTGTTGAATTCATTCATGATGCTACTGAAAATTATTATGAGGAGGAATATATGCTTGTAGGAATTGCAATAATATCAAGTTTCCTCTCTATGTGCTTAAAGTTTTGAAGTTATGCTTGTTTTATCCTATGCAAGTTGATTCTTGTTCCACAAGTTGTTTGCTCACAAAATCCCTATGCATAGGAAGTGGGTTAGACTTAAATGTGCTAGTCATATTCTTCTATGATGCTCCTTTATGTTTCAATTTTTATCTTTATGTGAGTATCATTGAAATCATCATGCCTAGCTAGGGGCGTTAAACGATAGAGTGCTTGTTGGGAGCAACCAACTTTATTTTTGTTCCTTGATTTTTTACTTTTTAGTAATAAATAATTCATCTAGCCTTGTGTTTAGTGTTTGTGCCAAGTAGAACCTTTGGGAAGACTTGGGGAAAGTCTTTGCGATCGCGCTGTAAAAACAGAAACTTTAGCGCTCACGAGAATTGCTGCCATTTTTATTTGGAGAAGTGATATTTAGTTAATTCTTTTTGAAGATGATTAATAGATAAATTCCTCAAGTCCAGAAATTTATTTGAGAATTTTATGAGTTCCAGAAGTATACGTTTGATCCAGATTACTACAGACTGTTCTGTTTTTGACAGATTCTGTTTTTCATGTGTTGTTTACTTATTTTGATGAATCTATGGCTAGTAAAATAGTTTTATAAACATAGAGAAGTTGGAATACAGGTAGGTTTTTAACACCAATATAAATAAAGAATGATTTCATTACAGTACCTTGAAGTGGTGATTTATTTTCTTATACCTAACGGAGCTTACGAGTTTTCTGTTAAGTTTTGTGTTGTGAAGTTTTCAAGTTTTGGGTAAGGATTGATGGACCTATGGAATAAAAGGAGTGTCAAGAGCCTAAGCTTGGGG
>NC_053028.1:229955077-229968355 GCF_003073215.2 Triticum urartu
ACTGATGATCTTCACTTATATCTTTCGGAGTAGTTTGTCATTTGCTCTAGTGCTTCACTTATATCTTTTAGAGCATGGTCGTAGTTTTATTTTGAAGAAATAGATGAACTCTCATGCTTCACTTAGATTATTTTGAGAGTCTTAAATAGCATGGTAATTTGCTTAAAATCCTAATATGCTAGGTATACAAGATTAATAATAAAATTCTCTTATGAGTGTGTTGAATACTAAGAGAAGTTTGATACTTGATGATTGTTTTGAGATATGAGGATGGTAATATTAGAGTCATGCTAGTTGAGTAGTTGTGAATTTAAGAAATACTTGTGTTGCAGTTTGTGATTCCCGTAGCATGCACGTATGGTGAACCGTTATGTGATGAAGTCGGAGCATGATTTATTTATTGATTGTCTTCCTTATGAGTGGCGGTCGGGGACGAGCGATGGTCTTTTCCTACCAATCTATCCCCTAGGACCATGCGCGTCATACTTTGCTTTGATAACTTCTAGATTTTTGCAATAAGTATGTGAGTTCTTTTTGACTAATGTTGGGTCCATGGATTATACGCACTCTCACCTTTCCACCATTGCTAGCCTCTCTAGTACCGCGCAACTTTCGCCGGTACCATAAACCCACCATATACCTTCCTCAAAACAGCCACCAAACCTACCTATTATGGCATTTCCATAGCCATTCCGAGATATATTGCCATGCAACTTTCCACCGTTCCGGTTATTATGACACACTCCATCATTGTCATATTGCTTAGCATGATCATGTAGTTGACATTGTATTTGTGGCAAAGCCACCGTTCATAATTCTTTGATACTTGTCACTCTTGATTCATTGCATATCCCGGTACACCGCCGGAGGCATTCATATAGAGTCATCTTTGTTCTAGTATAGAGTTGTATCATCGAGTTGTAAATAAATAGAAGTGTGATGATCATCATTCAATAGAGCATTGTCCCAAAAAAAGGCCAAATAAAAAAAGAAATGCCAAATAAAAAAAGAAAGGCCAAATAAAAAAATAAAAATAAATAAATAAAAGAGACAATGCTACTATCCTTTGACCACACTTGTGCTTCAAAGCAGCACCATGATCTTCATGATAGAGAGTCTCCTATGTTGTCACTTTCATATACTAGTGGGAATCTTTCATTATAGAACTTGGCTTGTATATTCCAATGATGGGCTTCCTCAAAATGCCCTAGGTCTTCGTGAGCAAGCGAGTTGGATGCACACCCACTAGTTTCTTTTGTTGAGCTTTCATATACTTATAGCTCTAGTGCATCCGTTGCATGGCAATCCCTACTCACTCACATTGATATCTATTGATGGGCATCTCCATAGCCCGTTGATACGCCTAGTCGATGTGAGACTATCTTCTCCCTTTTTTCCCTCTCCACAACCACCATTCTATTCCACCTATAGTGCTATGTCCATGGCTCACGCTCATGTATTGCGTGAAGATTGAAAAAGTTTGAGAACATTAAAAGTATGAAACAATTGCTTGGCTTGTCATCGGGGTTGTGCATGATTTGAATATTTTGTGTGGTGAAGATAGAGCATAGCCATACTATGTGACTTTGTAGGGATAACTTTCTTTAGCCATGTTATTTTGAGAAAACATAATTGCTTTGTTAGTATGCTTGAAGTATTATTATTTTCTATGTCAATATGAACTTTTGTCTTGAATCTTATGGATCTGAATATTCATGCCACAATTAAGAAGAATTACATTGAAATTATGCCAACTAGCATTCCACATCAAAAATTATCTTTTTATCATTTACCTACTCGAGGACGAGCAGGAATTAAGCTTGGGGATGCTTGATACGTCTCCAACGTATCTATAATTTTTGATTGCTCCATGCTATATTATCTACTGTTTTGGGCAATATTGGGCTTTATTATCCACTTTTATATTACTTTTGGGACTAACCTATTAACCGGAGGCCCAACCTAGATTTGCTGTTTTATGCCTATTTCAGTGTTTCGAAGAAAAGGAATATCAAACGGAGTTCAAACGGAATGAAATCAACTAGAGAAGTTATTTTTGGAACGAAAGCCACCAGATAGACTTGGACTCCACGTCAGGAGATACGGGAGGTGCTCACGAGGGTGGGGGCGCCCCCTAGGGCGCGCCCCTGCCTCGTGGGGCCCCCGTGGCTCCTCCGACGTACTTCCTGCACCCATATATATCGTCGTATCGTAAAACTTTCAGAACGGAGATTAGATCGAGAGTTCCGCCGCCAAAAGCCACCGTAGTCACCGAAAACCAATCTAGACCCGTTCCGGCACCCTATCGGAGGGGGCAATCCTTCTCCGATGGCCATCTTCATCATCCTGGTGCTCTCCATGACGAGGAGGGAGTAGTTCTCCCTCGGGGCTGAGGGTATGTACCAGTAGCTATGTGTTTGATCTCTCTCTCTCTCTCTGTCGTGTTCTTGAGATGATACAATCTTGATGTATCACGAGCTTTGCTATTATATTTGGATCCTATGATGTTTCTTCCCCCCTCTACTCTCTCGTAATGAATTGAGTTTCCCCTTTGGAGTTATCTTATCGGATTGAGTCTTTAAAGATTTGAGAACACTTGATGTATGTCTTGCCGTGGATATCTGTGGTGACAATGGGATATCACGTGATTCACTTGATGTATGTTTTGGTGATCAACTTGCGGGTTCCGCCCATGAACCTATGCATAGGGGTTGGCACACGTTTTCGTCGTGATTCTCCGGTAGAAACTTTGGGGCACTCTTTGAGGTCCTCTGTGTTGGTTGAATAGATGAATCTGAGATTGTGTGATGCATATCGTATAATCATACCCACGGATACTTGAGGTGACATTGGAGTATCTAGGTGACATTAGGGTTTTGGTTGATTTGTGTCTTAAGGTGTTATTCTAGTACGAACTCTAGGGCTTTTTGTGACATCTATAGGAATAGCCCACCGGATTGATTGGAAAGAATAACTTTGAGGTGGTTTCGTACCCTACCATAATCTCTTCGTTCGTTCTCCGCTATTAGTGACTTTGGAGTGACTCTTTGTTGCATGTTAAGGGATAGTTTTATGATCCAATTATGTTAGTATTGTTTAGAGGACTTACACTAGTGAAAGTATGAACCCTAGGCCTTGTTTCAACGCATTGCAATACCGTTTGTGCTCACTTTTATCATTAGTTACCTTGCTGTTTTTATAATTTCAGATTACAAATACCTTTATCTACCATCCATATACTACTTTTATCGCCATCTCTTCGCCAAACTAGTGCACCTATACAATTTACCATTGTATTGGGTGTGTTGGGGACACAAGAGACTCTTTGTTATTTGGTTGCAGGGTTGCTTGAGAGAGACCATCTTCATCCTACGCCTCCTACGGATTGATAAACCTTAGGTCATCCACTTGAGGGAAATTTGCTACTGTCCTACAAACCTCTGCACTTGGAGGCCCAACAACTCTACAAGAAGAAGGTTGTGTAGTAGACATCAATCTCCCTAAGGAGAAGTGGTTTAATATCCTCCATGAAGTAAAAGTAGTTGCACCTATTAAAGTTGAAGAAAAGACTATCACTTATAATGATTCTGTTGTTCCTACTTCTTATATTGAGAAACCACCTTTCCCTGTTAGAATAAAGGATCATGCTAAAGCTTCAACTGTGGTTCATAAGAGTAATACTAGAACACCTACACCCTCTGAGCAAATTAAAGTTGAACCTAGTGTTTCTATGGTTAAAGATCTCTTGGCCGATAATATTGATGGGCATGTTATTTACTTCTGTGATGAAGCTGCTAGAATTGCTAGACCCGATACTAAACATAAACATAGACCTGTTGTAGGCATGCCTGTTATTTCAGTTAAAATAGGATACCATTGCTATCATGGCTTATGTGATATGGGTGCTAGTGCAAGTGCAAAACATCATTCCTAATACAAAGAAATTATGCATGATATTGCACCTGTTGAGATAGAGGAAATTGATGTTACAATTAAGCTTGGTAATAGAGACACTATTTCACCAGTTGGGATTGTTAGATGTTGAAGTCTTGTGTGGTAAAGTTAAATATCCTGCTGATTTTCTTTTTCTTGGTTCCCCACAAGATAACTTTTGTCCCATTATATTTGGTAGCCTTCTTGAATACTGTTAATGCTAAGATAGACTGCAATAAGGATATTGTTTCTGTTGGTTTAGGGGATATGTCTCATGAGTTTAATTTTGCTAAATTTCGTAGACAACCCCATGATAAAGAATTGCCTAGTAAAGATGAAATTATTGGTCTTGCTTTCTATTGCCGTGCCTCCTACTGATCCTTTAGAACAATATTTGCTAGACCATGAAAATGATATGTTTATGAATGAAAGAAGGGAAATAGATGAAGTATTCTTTAAACAGGGACCTATTTTGAAACACAACTTGCCTGTTGAAATCCTAGGGGATCCTCCACAAGGGTGATCCGTGTTTGAGCTTAAACCTTTACCTGATACTCTTAAATATGCTTATCTTGATGAGAAAGAGATATATCTGTTATTATTAGTGCTAACCTTTCAGAGCATGAAGAAAAGAAATTATTGAAAACTCTGAAGAAGCACCGTGCTGCTATTGGATATACTCTTGATGATCTTAAGGGCATTAGTCCCACTCTATGCCAGCACAAAATAAAATTGGAGAAAGATGCAAAACCGGTCGTTGATCACCAACGATGGTAAAATCCTAAGATGAAAGAAGTGGTAAGAAAAGAAATACCAAAGATTCTTGAGGCAGGTATAATTTATCCCATTGCTGATAGTTAGTGGGTAAGTCATGTCCATTGTGTCCCTAAGAAGTGAGGTATTACTGTTGTTCCTAATGATAAAGATGAATTGATTCCACAAAGAATTGTTACAGGTTATAGAATGGTAATTGATTTTCACAAATTAAATAAAGCTACTAAAAAGGATCATTACCCTTTACCCTTTATTGATCAAATGCTAGAAAGATTATCCAAACATACACATTTTTGCTTTCTAGATGGTTATTCCGGTTTCTCTCAAATACATGTGTCAGAAGAGGATCAAGAAAAAACATCTTTTACTTGCCCTTTCGGTACCTTTGCTTATAGACGTATGCCTTTTGGTTTATGCAATGCACCTGCTACCTTTCGAAGATGTATGACTGCTATATTCTCTGACTTCTGTGAAAAGATTGTTGAGGTTTTCATGGATGATTTCTCCGTATATGGAATTTCTTTTGATGATTGCTTAAGCAACCTTGATCGAGTTTTGCAGAGATGTGAAGAAACTAATCTTGTATTGAATTGGGAGAAGTGCCATTTTATGGTTAATGAAGGTATTGTCTTGGGGCATAAAATTTCTGAAAGAGGTATTGAAGTTGATAAAGCTAAAGTTGATGCTATTGAAAAGATGTCGTGTCCTAAGGACATTAAAGGTATAAGAAGCTTCCTTGGTCATGCTGGTTTTTGTAGGAGGTTCATTAAGGACTTCTCTAAAATCTCTTGGCCTCTCACTAATCTCTTACAAAAGATGTTCCTTTTGTCTTTGATGATGATTGTGTAGAAGCATTTGAAATACTTAAGAAAGCTTTGATTTCTGCACCTATTGTCTAGCCTCCTGATTGGAATTTACCGTTTGAAATTATGTGTGATGCTAGTGATTATGCTGTAGGGGCTGTTTTAGGACAAAGAGTTGATAAGAAATTAAATGCTATCCAATATGCTAGCAAAACTCTAGACAGTGCCCAGAGAAATTATGCTACTACTGAAAAAGAATTTTTAGTAGTTGTATTTGCTTGTGATAAGTTCAGACCTTATATAGTTGATTCTAAAGTAACTATTCACTGATGACCCACAAGTGTAGGGGATCTATCATAGCCTTTTCGATAAGTAAGAGTGCCAAACCCAACGAGGAGCAGAAGGAAATGATAAGCAATTTTTAGTAAGGTATTCTCTGCAAGCACTGAAATTATCGGTAACAGATAGTTTTGTGATAAGGTAATTTGTAACGAGTAACAAGTAATAAAATTAAATAAGGTGCAGTAAGATGGCCCAAACCTTTTTGTAGAAAAGGACAAGCCTGGACAAACTCTTATATGAAGGAAAGCGCTCCGAGGACACATGGGAATTATCGTCAAGCTAGTTTTCATCATGTTCATATGATTCGCGTTCGGTACTTTGATAATTTGATATGTGGGTGGACCGGTGCTTGGGTAATGCCCTTACTTGGACAAGCATCCCACTTATGATTAACCCCTATTGCAAGAATCCGCAAATACAACAGAAGTATTAAGGTAAACCTAACCATAGCATGAAACATATGGATCCAAATCAGCCCCTTACGAAGCAACGCATAAACTAGGGTTTAAGCTTCTGTCACTCTAGCAACCCATCATCTACTTATTACTTCCCAATGCCTCCCTCTAGGCCCAAACAATGGTGAAGTGTCATGTAGTCGATGTTCACATGACACCACTAGAGGGATGACAACATACATCTCATCAAAATATCGAACGAATACCAAATTCACATGACTACTTATAGCAAGACTTCTCCCATGTCCTCAGGAACAAACGTAACTACTCACAAAGCATATTCATGTTCATAATCAGAGGGGTATTAATATGCATAATGGATCTGAATATATGATCTTCCACCAAGTAAACCAACTAGCATCAACTACAAGGAGTAATCAACATTACTAGCAACCCACAGGTACCAATCTGAGGTTTGGATACAAAGATTGGATACAAGAGATGAACTAGGGTTTGAGATGAGATGGTGCTGGTGAGATGTTGATGGAGATTTACCCCCTCCCGATGAGAGGATCGTTGGTGATGACGCTGGTGATGATTTCCCCCTCCTCGAGGGAAGTTTCCCCGGTAGAACAGCTCTGCCGGAGCCTTAGATTGGTTCTGCCAAGGTTCCACCTCGTGGTAGCGGAGTTTCTTCCCGAAAGCTTGCTTATGATTTTTCCCTCGACGAAAGACTCTATATAGCCAAAGATGGGCATCAGAGGGCCACCAGGGGGACCATGAGGCAGGGGGCGCGCCTAGGGGGGTAGGGCGCGCCCCCCACCCTCGTGGATGGTGGGTGCCCCCCCTCTAGTATTTTCTTCGCTTAGTATTTTTTATATATTCTGAAAATAAATCCCGTGGAGTTTCAGGACTTTTGGAGATGTGCAGAATAGGTCTCTAATATTTGCTCCTTTTCCAGCCCAGAATTCCAGCTGCCAGCATTCCCCCTCTTCATGTAAACCTTGTAAAATAAGAGAGAAAAGTCATAAGTATTGTGACATAATGTGTAATAACAGCCCATAATGCAATAAATATCGATATAAAAGCATGATGCAAAATGGGCGTATCAACTCCCCCAAGCTTATACCTCTCTTGTCCTCAAGAGAAAGCCGAAATCGAAAAATATGTCCACGTGTTTAGAGATATAGGTGTCGATAAAATAAAATACGGACATGTGACGCCCCCGATTTGACCGTACACTAATCATACACGCAAATGTGTACGATCAAGATCAAGGACTCACGGGAAGATATCACAACACAACTCTAGACACAAATTAAAATAATACGAGCTTTATATTACAAGCCAGGGGCCTCGAGGGCTTGAATACATAAGCTCGAAAACACAAGAGTCAGCGGAAGCAGCAATATCTGAGTACAGATATAAGCTAAACAAGTTTGCCTTAAGAAGGCTAGCACAAAAGTAGCAATGATCGAAAAGGCGAGGCCTCCTGCCTGGGACCTCCTAACTACTCCTCAAAGCCGAACTCCATGTAGAATCATCCTCGGGATCCTATGGCTCCTGGACTCCATCATCTGGTCGCAACAATCGGATATAGAAAGGGGGAAAAGGGGGAACAAAGCAACCGTGAGTACTCATCCAAAGTACTCGCAAGGAAGGATCTGCACTACATATGTATGCATTGGTATCAAATGGAAAGGGATAGCATATGTGGACTGAACTGTAGAATGCCGGAATAAGAGGGGGATAGCTAGTCCTATCGAAGACTATGCTTCTGGTAATCTCCATCTTGCAGCATAAGAAGAGAGTAGATGGTAAGTTAACCAAGTATCATCGCATAGCATCCTACCCGACGATCGTCTCCTCGTCGCCCTGTTAGAGAGCGATCACCGGGTTATATTTGGCACTTGGAAGGGTGTGTTTTATTAAGTATCTGAGTCTAGTTGTCATAAGGTCAAGGTACAACTCCGGGTCGTCCTTTTACCAAGGGACATGAGTATTCGAATAGATAAACTTCCCTGCAGGGGTGCACCACATTTCCCAACACGCTCGATCCCCTTTGTCCGGACACACTTTTCTGGGTCATGCCCGGCCTCAGAAGATCAACACGTCGCAACCCTACTATGATGGCTTGGCTTATTAGGGATGATAGACTACTCATATCAATAAGGAATTCCTTCTTTTCCGGGAGCCCATTCGGACAGAACTCCAAAGTTAAGCGTGCTCAGCTTGGAGTAGTGTCAGGATGGGTGACCGATCGGGAAGTTGCTCACGGGTGCGCACGAGTGAGGACAAAGTGCGCAGAAAAGACTAGTATTGATCTGTGGGGCCAGTATAGATCCCGCCAGGAGTAACGACCACCGGCGGGTGTGTCCGGGGCGTTACACCTACCTAGGCACAATAGAGAGGTCTGCACGCCGGCCTAAATCCTATGGCTCAAGGGTCTGGGACCATCGCCCATTGCACACCTGCATGTTGCGTACGTGGCCGGCGAGCAGGCCTAGCCTCCCTCATGAGAAGGCGTTCCAGTCCAACCCGGCGCGCGCCGCTCAGTCGCTGACGTCACGAAGGCTTCGGCTGATACCACGACATCGAGTGCCCATAACTATTCCCGCGTAGTTGGTTAGTGCGTATAGGCCAGTGGCTAGACTCAGATCAAATACCCAGATCTCGTTAAGCGTGTTATTTTGAAATAACCACGGACGCCGACCAGGGCCAGTCCCACCTCTCTCCTAGGTGGTCTCAACCTACCCTGTCGCTCCGCCAAGGTTCACTCAGAGGGCCGTCCGGACAAACGTCCTTTCGGACCCAATCTGTGAATCACTCACGGGTACTCTACGAGCCGACCCGACTTTAGTCACCACATGTATCACGTAAAAAGTATGTATCATATACCTGTGATCACCTCCCGAGTGATCATGGCCCGATAGTATAGCATGGCAGACAGACAAGAATGTAGGGCCACTGATGATAAACTAGCATCCTATACTAGGCATTTAGGATTGCAGGTAAGGTATCAATAACTGTAGCAACAATGACAGGCTTGCATCAGGATAGGATTAACAGAAAGCAGTAACATGCTACAGTACTCTAATGCAAGCAGTAGAGATAAGGATAGGCGATATCTGGTGATTAATGGGGGGGGGCTTGCCTGGTTGCTCTGGCAAGAAAGAGGGGTCGTCAACAGTGTAGTCGATCGGGGGACCAGCAGCGGCGTCAGTCTCGTAGTCTACCGGGGAGAAGAGGGGGAAGAAACAATGAATACAATGCAAACAGATGCATAATGATGCATGACATGACAAGTAGCGGTGCTAGGTGTGCCCTAACGCGATATGAGGTGATACCGGTGAAGGGTGGAAACATCCGGGAAAATATCCCGGGTGTTTCACGTTTTTGGACAGATGAAATGGAGGGGGGAAGTTGCGTGTTTTCTATGCTAGGGATGCATGGTGGACGAACGGGATGCGTATCCGGACTCGTCTCGTCGTTCTGAGCAACTTTCATGTACAAAGTTTTTCCATCCGAGCTACGGTTTATTTTATATTGATTTTAAAAGATTTAAACCATTTTTAGCATTTATTTAATTATTTTAATTCAACATTATCCAGAATAGTGCCTGATGACGTCATCATGATGTCAGCAGTCAAGTATGGCCGTTGACTGGTCAAACTGAAGTGTGGGTCCCACATGTCATACTCTGATAACTAATTAACTAAATTAATTAGTTTAATTAGCAAATTAGTCAGGTTAATTAAATAATTAGTTAATCTAATCAGGATTAATTAAGGTTAATTTATTTTTTATTAATTAATTAATTAAATTAGTTATTTATATATATATATATATTTAGTTTAATTATATTTTTTATTAAACGTTCTGGGGCACTGGGGCCCGGGGGGGGGGGGGGGGGGGGGGGGGGAGGGGGGGGGGGGGGGGGGGGGGGGGGGGGCAGCGATAGGAGGCGAGGGAGGCCGAGAGCGGACGAGGCCGGCAGAGGACGGCGCTGTAGAAGGAAGAAGAGGCCGGGGCGCTGGGCGCGGGCTCGCAAGCCGGGGCATGTGCAGGAGAGCACCGGGCACGGCCCCGAGCGGCGTCCAAGGGAGGAAGCAAGCAGCGTGGGGAGGCGGCGCACGACGAGGTTGACTTGGGCGCGGGGCGGGTGCAGGGCACCGCAGCGGGGCGTGTGAGGCCACGCGGGGCTGCAGGTGCGAGGCCGCGGGCATGGAACGCGCGCGTGGTGATCGTTGTGCGCTAGCGGGGGAGCGGGAGCAGAGAGCTGCGGCCAGGGCGCGGACTGATACGTCCATTTTGCATCATGCTTTTATATCAATATTTATTGCATTATGGCCTGTTATTACACATTATGTCACAATACTTATGCCTATTCTCTCTTATTTTACAAGGTTTACACAAAGAGGGAGAATGCCGCCAGCTGGGATTCTGGCTGGAAAAGGAGCAAATATTGGAGACCTATTCTGCACAGCTCCAAAAGTCCTGAAACTTCACGGATGAGGTTTTCCAAATATATAAAAAACATTGAGCGCAAGAACTTCATCAGGGGGGCCACACCCTGCCCACGAGGGTGGGGGCGCGCCCCCTACCTCATGGGCCCCCCGGTGGCCCTCCGGTGGCCATCTTCTGCTATATGGACTCTTTCGATGGAAAAGTAATCATAAGCCATCTTATCGGACGAAACTCCGCCGCCACGAGGCCGAACCTTGGCGGAACCAATCTAGGGTTCTGGCGGGGGTGTTCTGCCGGGGAAACTTCCCTCCCGGAGGGGGAAATCATCGCCATCATCATCACCAACGCTCCTCTCATCGGGAGAGGGCAATCTCCATCAACATCTTCATCAGCACCATCTCATCTCAAAACCCTAGTTCATCTCTTGTATCCAATTCTTGTCTCCAAGTCCGGGATTGGTGCTAGTAGGTTGCTAGTAGTGTTAATTACTCCTTATAGTTGATGCTAGTTGGTTTAATTGGTGGAAGATCATATGTTCAGATCCTATATGCATATTAATACCCCTCTGATTATGAACATGTTTATGCTTTGTGAGTAGTTACTTTTGTTCCTGGGGACATGGGAGAAGTCTTGCTATTAGTAGTCATGTGAATTTGGTATTCGTTCGATATTTTGATGAGATGTATGTTGTCTCTCCTCTAGTGGTGTTATGTGAATGTCGACTACATGACACTTCACCATTGTTTGGGCCTAGAGGAAGGCATTGGGAAGTAATAAGTAGATGATGGGTTGCTAGAGTGACAGAAGCTTAAACCCTAGTTTATGCATTGCTTCGTAAGGGGCTGATTTGGATCCATATGTTTCATGCTATGGTTAGGTTTACCTTAATACTTTTGTTTTATTTGCGGATTCTTGCAATAGAGGTTAATCATAAGTGGGATGCTTGTCCAAGTAAGGGCAGCACCCAAGCACTGGTCCACCCACATACCAAATTATCAAAGTACCGAACGTGAATCATATGAGCGTGATGAAAACTAGCTTGACGATATTCCCATGTGTCCTCGGGAGCGCTTTACACCATATAAGAGTTTGTCCAGGCTTGTACTTTGCTACAAAAAGGATTGGGCCACCTTGCTGCACCTTATTTACTTTTGTTACTTGTTGCTCGTTATAATTATCTTATCACAAAACTATCTGTTACCACTTATTTCCGTACTTGCAGAGAATACCTTGCTGGAAACCGCTTATCATTTCCTTCTGCTCCTCGTTGGGTTCGACACTCTTACTTATCGAAAGGACTATGATAGATCCCCTATACTTGTGGGTCATCAAGACTCTTTTCTGGCGCCGTTGCCGGGGAGTGAAGCGCCTTTGGTAGGTGGAATTTGGTAAGGAAAAATTTATATAGTGTGCTGAAATTTACTGTCACTTGTTACTATGGAAAGTAATCCTCTGAGGGGCTTGTTCGGGGTATCTTCACCCCGACCAGTAGAGCAAAGAGTTGCTCCTCAACCTACTGAACCTACTGAAAATGAAAATGCTTGCTTTGAAATTCCTTTGGGTATGGTAGAAAAACTGCTAGCTATTCCTTTTTTAGAAGATGGAACAAAACATCCTGATGAACATCTAATATATGTGGATGAAGTTTGTGGATTATTTAAGCTTGCAGGTGTACCCAGAGATGTTGTTAAGAAGAAGGTCTTCCCTTTATCTTTGAGGGGAGATGCATCGACATGGTATAGGCTATGTGATGATATGGAATCTTGGAACTACAAACGATTGAAATTGGAATTTCATCAAAAGTTTTATCCTATGCATCTTGTTCATCGTGATCGCAATTATATATATAACTTTTGGCCTGGCGAAGGAGAAAGCATCGCTCAAGCTTGGGGGAGGCTTAAATCAATGTTATATTCATGCCCCAATCATGAGTTCTCAAGGGAAATGATTATTCAAAAATTTTATGCTCGGCTTTCTGGTAACAATCGCACCATGCTTGATACTTCTTGTGCTGGCTCTTTTATGATGAAGACTATTGAATTCAAATGGGATTTATTGGAAAGAATTAAACGCAACTCCGAAGATTGGGACCTCGACAATGGTAAGGAGTCAGGTATGACACCTAGTTTTGATTGTGTTAAATATTTTATGGATACCGACATTTTTCGTAAATTTAGCACTAAATATGGACTTGACTCTGAGATAGTAGCTTCTTTCTGTGAATCTTTTGCTGCTTATGTTGATCTCCCCAAGGAGAAGTGGTTTAAATACCATCCTCCCATAGAAGTAAAAGTAGCTGCACCTATTAAAGTTGAAGAAAAGACTATTATTTATAATGATCCTATTGTTCCTACTTCTTATGTTGAGAAACCACCTTTCCCTGTTAGGATAAAGGATCATGCTAAAGCTTCAACTGTGGTTTGTAAAAGCAATATTAAAACATATACACCTCCTGAGTAAGTTAAAGTTGAACCTAATATTGCTATTGTTAAAGATCTCTTGTCTGATAATATAGATGGGCATGTTATTTATTTCTGTGATGAAACTGCTAGAATTGCTAAACC
>NC_053028.1:229969355-230065061 GCF_003073215.2 Triticum urartu
CAACTTAGCCCATGACAAGCTCTCACGGTCAACGAAGGAATAGACCTCCTCCCAAGACGTTCCGATCAGACTCGGTATCTCGGTTCGTCAAGACACTTCGATAGGTTAAAACAAGACCAGCAACACCGCCCGAATGTGCCGACAAATCCCGATAGGAGCTGCACATATCTCGTTCTCAGGGCACACTCAGATGAGCCAGACGTCGGGTAGGCCAGCCCAGAGTTGCCCCTGGTAGCCCCGGACATCGCTCGGTTGGACCAACACTCAGAGGAGCACTGGCCCGGGGGGTTAAAATAAGATGACCCTTGAGTCTGCCAAGGGAAAGAAAAGGCTAGGTGGCGAATGGTAAGACCAATGTTGGGCATTGCTAGAAAATCTTTAATCAAGGCGAACTATCAAGGGGTTCCCATTATAACCCAACCGCGTAAGGAACGCAAAATCCGGGAACATAACACCGATATGACGGAAACTAGGGCGGCAAGAGTGGAACAAAACACTAGGCATAAGGCCGAGCCTTCCACCCTTTACCAAGTATATAGATGCATTAATTAAATAAGATATATAGTGATATCCCAACAAGTAAACATGTTCCAACAAGGAACAACATCTCCATGTTCCAACAAGGAACAAACTTCAATCTTCACCTGCAACTAACAACACTATAAGAGGGGCTGAGCAAAGCGATAACATAGCCAAACAACAGTTTGCTGGGACAAGGTGGGTTAGAGGCTTGGTACAACAATATAACAGGCACGATAAGCAAGTGGTAGGTATCGCAGCATAGGCATAGCAAAAGAGCGAGCAACTAAGCAAGCAAAGATGGTAGTGATTTCGAGGGTATGATCATCTTGCCTGAAATCCCGCAAGGAAGAAGAACGAGTCCATGATGAAGACAAATGGACGTAGTCGAACGGGTCCTCACAAATGCGACTTTATCGGAACCAACCCGAATAAGCAAACACCGGAAAAGAAGCACACAACATAGTAAACAAACCACACATGAACATGGTATGATATGCGGGATGCGGTATGCGACGCATATGCATGATTTGCAAGGGAATGCATGAACCTGGCCTCAACTTGGAAAACCAAGTGTGCCACTGGAAAGATGAGATGAAATCGCTTGAAAACGATATAAAGAACGCCGGAATTGGAGTTACGGTTTGGAAATGGCAAGCGATTCAAATATGACACCGGTCTGCGATGTACAGCAAGTAGCCATCTAAATGCAATGAGATGAACAAGCTACAACACTCAAACATGACAACAAAATACATGGCAGGGATGCATTCAAGATGCTTAACAAAAGTCTAGCACTGAGCTACGGCCAATTCATCCATTAACAGGTTCAAACAAGCATGGCAAAAATGCATATGGCAAACAGATTTCAGACTTAGTGAAATTAACACTTGTCTGGAATTTCAGATCAGGTAGCACTCTTCGGAGCAACAAAACTACATGCTACAGGACCTGATCATGACAAAGTAAAGCATGGCATGGAGCTACTCAAAGATCTTAACAAAAGTCCCTTAGTGACCTTGAGCCAAAAGGGATCAGAAAATATAAATGCAAGCATGTGAACATGGCAAAAACATAATCAGTTTTCAAACTTAGTGAAAACTGACACATGCTGAAACATAACTCAAGTAGGCATGTTTACGAGCTCGATGCACTCACTACGGTGCAAGTCATGGCAATACAAGCATACACCCATCAAGAAGGAACAAAAATCAAGCTAGACATGGCAAGAACAATAGCATATCATGCATGGATCAACTACAACATCATCGGCAAAATTGCAAACAAGTTGACAATCTGCCCAGATTCACAAAGTAACAAAAGTAGAGCTCGATTGACTCAAGCTAGGGTGCTCCATAATTGCAAAAAAGACATGGATGGATAGAGCACTACAAGAATAACAAAACATCCTTACTTATCATCCTCAAAAGAGGCACGGATCAATAGGAAACAACATGAACATATGGCATCATGATATAAACAGCTCAAGGACTTAGTGGAAATGCTAAGTCCCTGAAAACAGAATTACTAAGTGCACCACTTTGCAAGCTTGCACTAGTCACCACACACATCACAAAAATACATGGGTTGCACCTCTGGAAAGATGACAAAACCCTTAACAAAACATATGTAGAACTCACGAGCATATCATGCACACAATAATCATGGCAAAAATGACAAAAAACCTAAATGGAGTAGCAGATCTGAAAATTATCTCAAGTAGCCCTCTTCTAACAGCATTTCGGGAATCAAGATGAGCTCAAATGAAAATGATGCAATGGAATGAAATGGTTTACTCTCTGAGATGAACATTTTGATATGCTATATGCATGAATCGGAGCTATGGATGCAAAGTTACGATGCGATGAATAGAGGCACATGGATCTGGGAATCTCGGGACTTAGTGAAAATATACCTCCGGAAAAAGTCAAACCGGGACGAAGTGGAGCGGGACGGAGCGGTACGGAACGGGGACGAGGTGTTTGGATGAGATCCCGGTGGATCTCGTCCCGATCCACCGGATCTCGCCGGAGAGGACGACGGCGGCCGGAGGGAGGACGTCGCCGGCGAGGTCGGCACGCACGTTGAACGAGGCGGTCGGCGGCGTGGAGTAGTGGCGGCGCATGGCGCTGGCGCTGGCCGGAATGGCGCAGGCGGGGCGCGGACGGCGGCGAGAAGACGGGAAGGTGCGCCGGTGCGGCGGGTGGCGGCCGGAGCGGCGCCGGGCGAGCATGGCGAGGCGGCGGTCGCGCAAGGCCGGCGGGGGGCGCAAGGAGACGAGGCGGCGCGGGCGACTCGGCCCAGATCCGACCCGGGGCGGGCCTGCCTCGGGCCCCGGCGGGCTTCGGCGGGGCTGAGGAGAGAGAGGGAGGCGGAGATGACGTGGCGGCGGCGGATTCGGCGCAGGGGAGGCCGGACATGTAGGTGGAGGGAGAGGGTTAGTACCGCGAAATTTCGGAGGGTTGCACATATATATATAGGTGGAGGGAGCTAGGAGAGCTCAAATGAGGTGCGGTTTGCGGCCATGCGATCGTGATCGAACAACCGAGAGGATGGAGCAGGTTTCGGTGGGTTTTGGGCCAAATTGGAGGGGTGTTGGGCTGCAACACACACGAGGCCTTTTCGGTCCGTCGGTTAACCGTTGGAGTATCAAACGAAGTCCAAATGATACGAAACTTGACAGGCGGTCTACCGGTAGTAAACCAAGGCCGCTTGGCAAGTCTTGGCCCAATCTGGAAATGTTGAATCCCCACACAAGAAAGAAAGCTAGAAATGGCCACCGGAGGAGAAGGAGCGCCGGGTTGCAAAACGGACAACGGGAAAAATGCTCGGATGCATGAGACGAACACGTATGCAAATGAAATGCACATGATGACATGATATGCAATGCATGACACGCAAGCAATGACAACGCAACAACATCGAATAACTGCACGACACCTGGCACATCGGACTCAAAATAGGTCTTTCACAGGTGGTTGCTTTATTGGCTGCTGTTTCCTTGGCTATAATCATGAACGATGGTAATGCAAATGGAATCGTTAAGGGGGTTTTATTAATATTTTAAATCATGGAGTTAAGATGGTAGAACTACCTATGAGTGTTTGCGTTGGAGATGCGGGAAGGGCATCAGTTGTGTTCTTGACTCTTTGGCAATCCAGGAATAATGTGAGATTACAAAATAAATGGTATAGTGATCTTATGATTCTTGTTTAGCTAATTTGCTTGTGGATCATGGGATGGTCTATATTGCAGATGAAGGTGGTAAACAAAGAGGTGCTGATGGTCTATATGCGCACACTAGAGCATGTAGCAGATGAATTGTACAGTTCATCGCAAGTGTGGAGTCACAGGGTACTGCGGTGTCGCCTGCGCATCTCTGCCGTAGTTTTATTTTTTGGACCTTCATGTTAAGTCTGGTTGGGCTTGCTACCATGTATGATTTGTGCGGCTAGTTGATTACTTTAGTTTCTAGCTGTAGTTTGTATCAGGGGCTTGAAAGACCATGTGTTTTCTGTTAATGGAAAATCAGAGGGGGCGACCCTTCTTTTGATTAAAAAAATGAACTTTCTCTATGCAATTAAAAAATAAAATTTCTCTATTCAAACCCTGTTGAGAACAGTATTCATTATAAATCTGAAATAATATTTTGGAAAGAACGGCTATCGCATTCTGTGTATTCATTATAAATCTGAAATAATCTTTTGGTAAAAATGGCTATCACATTCTGTATCATAGCTAGCGAAACCGAAACAAAATAAACGTCTTAATTATAATATCTCGTGAACGTGGATCAAATTAGGCAAGACAGCTAGAATAAAGGATGATTCAACTCGCAGGAAATTTGAAGTTACGACTTACTAGTAGTATAATAAAGTTTACAGACTATCAGCTAGATAAATAGAAGAAACATTTTATGTTGATTCATTCTTCCTTCCGGACTTCTTTGACCGCCTGGATGGTTTGGCGAGATGTTGGCGCTGACTCTCGAACCCCTTCTTGAAGTTCACCAACCGCCTGTATACGTCGTAGGTGGCATACGCGTCCATGGAAGCATAATAGATGTTCTTCAAGGGCAAGGGTGCTTCTGCCCATATATGGTGGTCATCTTCTGTGAGAAAGTCCTTCATCTTGTTGTAGCTGTGGTGGATGATGGAACCAGCGTAGTCAGCCAAGCCATACTTTGGCTTAATCGTCACTGGATCAGGCACTCTCCACATATTCTGGATATCCACAAAGTTTTGTACCACCAGACCAACATGCTTGAGTTTTTTCTTGTCATTCTCGATGTCCACCCCAACAAAGGTGTACTCCTTGTCGAGCAGTAAGGTGGCAAGCAGGCCGCAGTGCTCATCAGCAACGCTTATGTGGTACACAAGGACGTAGATGCCAACGCATAAATGGACCACGGCCGCCATCTGTGTCGGACAACAAGGCCAGGTGTACTCCACATCCAGTGCAACTATCTTCTGGTCGTCGTTCCGCAGCCAGTATTTGAATTTGCCAATACAGTACTCAACACAGCTAGCCTTGTTCGTGTACTTCACACAAATTTCAGTATTTCCATCTGCCCTAGCATCATAATCATTCTCGAACGCCATGCCGAAGGACTGTAATTGATGAAACCAGTATAAGACATGAAGCATGACAATAACATGATAACAATAAGCCGAGATGAATGTGACGGCAGATAGTATAGGAATTCTGGCGCTATTAAAAGTTTATGTAAACAAGTGCATGAACAATTGAAACTAAACAAGTACTCCCTCTGTAAAGAAATCACTAAAGCAGTGAACCAAAAGTTGTTATATTTCCTTGCAGAGGGAGTATATGCGAATTAACAATATAAATTTACGCTCTTGAAATATTTATCTAAACAACTGCATCTACAATCAAGAATAAACATGTATCTATGAATTGTTCATCACCCATGCAGATGAAATTGTGTGTACAAACTAAAGAAGCAGGAGAAAAACAAGAAATTGACAAGACAACGGACTAGATGTTGCATGCAGATGAATCTGTGTGCAAAATTCTCATAAGGCAACGGACTACATGTTGCAGGCAGATAAATCTGTGCGCACAAAATAAAGAAGCAGGAGAACAAGAAATTGACAAGAAGAAGGACATCGTATGTGCTGCTACTAGAGAACTACTAACAAAATTGACAGGAAGGAGAACTCACCGTTCCAGAAGCCAGATTGTTGGGAGAGTGCGCGACGCAGAGGAAGAGGGAATCGAGAGGACGCAGAGCCAGAGGAATCGTTTTTGGAGAATCGTGGCAGTGAGGACGAAGCGCCCTCGCGCATGCCCATCCTAAATAATTGGGACGAGGCTCGTCCCGCCTGCTGGAGTCCTCGCTTCCTTTGTCATGTTCACATTTAAAATAGGCTCACCCATAGGCCTGTATAAGAAAGCACAAGAAGCCCAAACACTTCACGGTTGAGATTACTGATCTAAACTTGCTAAAAAATTCTGAAAATAAAAATATAGCTAAAAAACTTTACGTGATCTAAAGCTACCTCTTCGTGAGATCCCAAATTCCCAATATTTCCTTGTGGTGGGTTGTTAGAGAATCCCCTATACATAAACATTACGTGATCTAAAACTACCTCTTCGTGAGATCCCAAATTCCCAATATTTCCTTGTGATCGGTTGGTAGAGAATCCCCTATAAATACGAAGCTTTTCACGGCATAGATCATATACTTCCACCCCACGCCTCCCACCCCACGCCGCCCATACCTAGCCTTCCATGACTACACCGAATTACCACCCCATGCCGCCCAAAGTAGCT
The DNA here is from genome assembly GCF_003073215.2 of Triticum urartu. Lineage (NCBI taxonomy): Eukaryota > Viridiplantae > Streptophyta > Magnoliopsida > Poales > Poaceae > Triticum > Triticum urartu. Next base: position 229,975,671 of record NC_053028.1, read on the forward strand.
CCCAGGTCGGTGAAGCCGACGGAGCCGTCATCTTCAAAGCCTGCGTTGGCGAATCCTGAGATGAAAGACAAGGGCACGTCAGAGAAGCTGACGAAATAGAAGGGCACGTCGGAGAAGCCGGCGAATCAAAAGATGAAAGCGAACGGCAATGGAGCCGGTCACCATCGAGAGAATCCTCCGGTAACGATCGAGATCCTTGTATTGTGTATACACCCTCCTTCCCAAGTCTGCATGCAATCCCATTATTTACGGCGCACTTCTTTTTGATCTCGTTTAGTTACAACCATAACGAACTATCCCTATTTTACCGAAGGGACATTGGTGTGTCTAGAAAGGCTTGCACGAATCTTAGCATAAAATCAATGACATAGGACTTAGATAAGCAATACTTAGAGCACATCTACATGTGCTTTAGCAAAACTTAAGGGAGATCGTGGATACCTTCCTCTCTTAGTTTTTAGTCGTGAATGCCTCTCTCTGTAATGAAACTTGCGCTAATTTTCGTGCTGGAAAGTTCTACGTGCAACGATATGGAAAGGAAGGACTAGTAATTCAACTTTGTTTAAAACCAGCAACTGAATCAACAAAATAATCGTAGTACTCCTAAGTGCCTGATCAAATACGCAGTAGAAATAATACAAAGTAGTTTTGTACGTAAGTTGCACGCCTCACTTATTTGGCATTGAGAACATCAAATGTATGTACTATATTAAATTTTAGGTTGACGAGAAATAAAGGAGAAAACTAAAGAGAAAGATGGACAGTGGGATCACATGTTACATTCCTAGTATGGTGATTATCTATAAACTATTGATCTTGTGATCATGTATGCAATTATTTTCGTAAGCGTGACGCCTGAAACTTTAGTAGTGTACATAGAACAAAGTCTGCTCTTTGTACTAAAAATATATACTATTATCAGTCAATTTGCGGACAGAGATAGCATGTTTTTCTATGTCTGGTGTTCATTATATGGCCTAGAAGCTCTATAATTTCATGCAGCAATGTAGAGCACAATTTTGGTATTGGCATAGATTACATCTAGTCGGTTCTATGCGTGTTTAAATGAATACCATACAGAATCTAATCACACTATTTGTACATTCAGGGAACTCTGGTTGCTTCATTGCTGCAATACGAGAAGTTCATAAAAGATTTAAATGCACAGAAACTGACGTACATCAAGTTGATTGGACTAGGTGAACTTCTCAAGACTCCCGGCATGAGAATGAGACGTCTACTGTGCCAGGCCATCGCTTATTCATATGATGCAGAGCAGGATGCCTTTATAATTAATGGGAGACCATGTAGGATCACACTAAAAGATGTGGAGCATATAACAGGCCTGCCCTGCATGGGGAAGAATCAAGTCTCTTCAAATCACAACGATACTTTGGAGTTGTGAAAGGAACTGAAAGACCCCAATGACACAAAAGTAACTTTGAAAGGATTGCTAGCCAAGATGAAAGGCAACAGCACACCTAATTTTGTTAGGCCATTTGTCCTGTACACCATAGGCAAATATGTATGCCCGACAACACAACAGTATGTGGACAACAGATACCTTGGGATTGTTAGAAACGTTGAGACAATAAAGAGCACCAATTTTGGACAGCTTACACTTGACCATCTTATGACTAGCGTCAGGAAATTTGTAAATGGTGGAGCAAATCTGGAGGGAAACCTACCATTGCTACAAGTAATACAATCATTATTAACATACAATACATTTAATTTTATGGAAAATTTTCTAAGCTGTTTTTGTTGTAATGCAGACGTGGTACTACGAGAAGTGGAGGGTGCACCAATTGGACTCTACCATCTCGTATGCATCAAGGTTATGGCCGCTGATCCAAAACTGGAGTGACGAGAAGGCACAGAAGGTTGACAACATAATCAACAAAAAATATATAGGGGTTGGAGAGGTAAAGTGTTAGTATTGTGTGCCTGGATTATCTACCATATGTTTTGAATGATACTAACGACACTAACATACAGTATGTCGATGACCTGCTGCGGCCTTTCAATCCGCCACCAGTTGGGACGCCGGTCAAACCAAAGACTGACGGTTAGGTAAATGATGAACATCAGAAACAAATATATATTGTAACTTTGCAAGTACAATCGAAGTCATATGCTTCTAACTGCTTGTAATTTGTAGGATAAGGCACTCATGGGCCGTGTATTGGCTGATTTGAAAGAAGTTGCCTCCATTGTGCGGGAAGCCAGTGCACAACAATTTGATAGGATGAGAACCCTTGAAAAAAAATGGACGAGTGCCTTAGGCGTACACTTGCGAACGGCAGACGCACGGACGACCTCATCACAGAATTCAATGTAAGTATACCATTATGAGTTTCTATAAATATCTTTACTATCAATACTCTCCACACTAACACATTTGTTTTAAAGATCCACCGCTATGGAATATTTGATGTTGATCGCCCAGGAGTAGAGGACATACAACTATCTGACCTGGGAGTACCTGTGGACCCAATGGAGGTCCCAGGAGAGAATACTACTCACCAGCAAAAACAAAAAAAACACGGAGGTCATTGCCAATGGCATTTTTGCTAAGGGAATACAAAAAGATAACATGGATGCCCCCATGAAGAACGTAGCTGAAGATTTGCAGCCTGCTCCTAGTTTGCAATCGCGAAAGCATTCAAAAACCACCACAGGCCTTGAAGCTTTCATGGTGATACACATTTCACATCTAACTAATTTTGTTTTAAGTTAATGAAGATTCGTAGCTAACAAGTGCTTTATTTCGAATCACAGGATCCTCTGAATTTGAGGCACACTGAGAATGTGCGAAAGGCTGAACAAAGAAGAGATCAAGATGATGAAGATGTCAGTATTGAGGTGGGGGAGAGGCAGGTACCATAAGCAAACACCGGTCTTCCAAGGCTAAGGCAATAAGGGAGCCGGAAGAGACACATGTTTTCCGAGTTGATGAGGACAACTATGATGATTCTTTAGCAAAGCAGCGACAAGATAGCGTGGTTGATTCCATGCTACCAACTCATACGAGCATCCGGAAAAGAGTGGCATCTTCATTATTGTGCAATGAAGATTATGTTCTCTACGATAGTGATAAGAAGAGAAAGAGAAACAGGACTCCATCGGAGTCTACCAACGATTCCAAGGACACAAAGAATACAAAGAGGAAAAACCGTGCAAGCATTTTTAAAGATACAGACACAGGTGCTTCGAGGCTGGAGACCGACCTTCACAAGTTTCGACAGAATCACGTGGCCGAAATTGTCAACACCTTAGATGTTGATAAACAATTGGTGGTAATTGATGACATTGTTCTTCTACAGAAGCATTTGCAATGCCTCACCATGACAGATGGAATTTTAGATGACAAATGGTTCGGTGACGAAGTAAGATATTTGCCAAATTATTTTGTCAATTTTCTTTTGCATAGTACAATTAACGTGAATTTTGTTTTAGTTGGTTGATGTTGTGATTCAGATCATGCGTCATGATCATCCTGAGGACATAAGGGACGAGCAACTGGTTTACATTGAGAGGGTGGCCGGCGTCGCTATGCTCGAAAGAGATGGTAAGGTAGAGAACTGCCACGAGGCCGCTTTGGCGGGCAGTCATGGAACAACAAAAGGAGACAACTACCTCAAATATGATCTGGTACCATCTAACCATGACATAAACACATTTATTTTTGTAATCATTATGCATGTTGATGTAATCATCTTTGCTGTCCAGGTTTTTCTACCTACGAACATGGCGAACACCCACTGGTTCCTTGTGGCCGTAAACCCCAGAAGGAGGGAGATTCAGATTCTTGATTCTCTTTTCAGCTACGTAGTAACACAAGTGGTTCACGTGGTGAGATTTTAAACATCTTTCAATATAACACAGCATTTAGCATCATACCTAACCTTGAACCGTGAGCAACTTCTCATACCATGGACTTTGGCAGATACGTGGGGTGGAAGCACATCTGAGAGCATCGCTGCGAATCAATGGACCAGAAAGCCATGCATGGCAAGACATTAACGTGACCCAATGGACAGTAAAGCATGTTCCTGTGCCAAGACAAGATGACAAGTCAGTCAACAGTATTAGCTTCTCAATATGTTTTGAATTTTTAATACGTGAAATGGTGCTAACAGAATTAATTGTTGTAGTTCTTCTTGTGCACTCTACATGCTGAAGAATATCGAATTCTTTACGGGAGAAGATCTTACGCTACGTTATGACCAAGTACGTAGAGTAACACCTAAAATTCTGTCAATTTTGTAAGCATATGGAACGATACTAACATATCCTCCCATGCAGGCATACATTGACAATTATAGAAGAGAGCTGCCTGTTGCCCTTCTTACTTCGCCCTACAACAAATTGAAGTCCATGAAAAGGCTGAAGACGTACATTTCTAGCCTATCGGATGCAGCTGCGATTGAAGATCATGAAGATGCAAGCAGTTAGTCTAGCAGTGGTTGATTCTTAGATCTGGAGTGTACACTTGGTTATGAAGCGGTAGAGTAGGGTGTGGTTTGGTTTTAGTCCCGAAGAAGGTTTCCTAGCCATGTTCATAGTCCAGTACGGATTAATCAAATTGTAATATTTCACAGTACTGGTTCCAAATACTATTCTTGAAATAAATTTGGTCTGCATGGGAGACGCTGAAACATATATTTGCCTTTTACAACCAGAACTTTTGAAGCTTTTTTTAACATTGCTAGTTAGAAGTTTCAGAAAAATTTCAGTTAGTGCTGAAATATTTTGGCTGAAAGGCAAATATTGCAGTGAGTGCTGAAATGAATGAAGTTCAGTTATTTCATCGAAATCTCACCAAAGTGAAAACCATGGTGTCGTGCCATCTTGAGAAGCAACAGAAATGATTCAGCGTTATTAACAAAATTTGGTCTCACAGATACGAGGAAAAAAGGTATGATTTTGAACATGCAAGATCGGATGGGCAATAAAATAACTTCACAAGAGAGCCAAATACTATTCTTGAAGAAGGTTTCCTAGCCATGTTCATAGTCCAGTGCGGATTAATCAAGTTGTAATATTTCACAGTACTGGTTCCAAATACTATTCTTGAAATAAATTTGGTCTGCATGTGAGATGCTCAAACATATATTTGCTTTTTTCAACCAGAACTTTTGAAGCTTAGGAAGGTTAACTGAATTCTTAAATTTATATTTAAGTGTCGTCGGAGTCTGGACAAGATTCAGAACAATTACATCGCTAGTTAGAAGTTTCAGAATTTTTTAAACATCACTAGGTAGAAGTTTCGGAATTCTTTTAACATCGCTAGTTAGAAGTTTTAGAAAATTTTCAGCGAGTGCTGAAATATTTTGGCATCGCTAGTTAGAAGGTTCAGATTTTTTTAACATCGCTAGTTAGAAGTTTCAGAAAAAATTTCAGCGAGTGTTGAAATATTTTGGCCGAAATTCAGTGAGGCTGAAATATTTTCGCTGATTTTCAAAGAAACGGGAACGATATATTTTTGATGATCGTGATTCTCTGGAGACCTACGTGTTGTTACGCAACTTACCTTGGTTTTTTTAAACCATAACTTACCTTTGCTAAACTCTCCACGCCCCCCTAATATTCAACCAGGTGGGTCCCCTCCCTTGATTTCTCCAACCAAAGAAATCTATACGTAGATATATGTCCGGGTTGTTACGATCCCTATAAAATAGGGATCCTTTGAAACCTCGTAGATCATAGTTCGTCCTTCTGCGCCGCCCAAACCAGCAAGACAGAAGGACGGAGCAACCCAGGAATCCAGCAAGACCGAACGACGGAGCCAAACATGGATCCTCTGGTAAATCCCCACGATCTCAGCCACTGCTATTTTTCGTGCCACGATCTTCCTCGCATGATCTCTTGCTGCGATCCCACTTGTTGTTTGCATATTCATGTAACTCCGCACGTTTTTAAACAAATTAAGTTGGGGGGCGTTAGGGGAGGGCGCTAGGATTTATTTCCTACCAGATTGGCAGTTCATTGATTAATTCCAGGCTAAATCTTAGCGTCTGGTCTTGTCGATGCCAATTAGTGCAGCGGGCGCTTGCCTTCTTTTTTTCCTTCTGCACGAGTCATGGAAGGCATCGATGGCCCATATTTTAATTCCATACTACTGACCATGATTAGCGCCTAGAGTTGAGGAGACCACAGTTGGCTAGTTTTTTATTTTCCATTGTTTATTTTATTTCAGATAAGTGCCTTGCAATGGAGATTATCTTAGATGACCGTTCAAACGTAACCAAGCTGAATCACATGATAGTATTTGCACATACATGGAACTCAGCATGCTTGTACCTCATGCAGTAGCGTAGAGCACAATTTTTATGTTGGTATATATAAGCTGTATTCGTCTGTATGAGTGTTTAAATTGTATACCATGCTCTAATCACACTTGCACATCCATTGAACCCAGGATGCTTCTTTGCCGCCATATGAGGAGTTCATAAACGGATTAAACACGCAGCAAAGGATGTACATCCAGTTGATAGGACTGGGTGGACTTCTCAAGACACCTAGCATCAAAATTAGACGTGTACTCTGCCTAGCCATCGCTAATTCATATGATGCAGAGCAGGATGCCTTTATCATCAATGGGAGACCATGTAGGATCACATTAGAAGATGTAGCACATATAACAGGCATGCCCTGCCATGGGGAGAAGCACGTCCCTTCAAATCTTGATGATAATATGGAGTTGTGGAAGAAACTGAAAGACCGTAATGACACCAAAATAACTTTCAAAGGATTGCTAGCCAAGATGAAAGTCGACATCACACCAAATTTTGTCAGGCCATTTGTGTTGTACACCATAGGCAAATATGTATGCCGAACAAAAGAGGAGTATGTGGATAACAAATATATTGGGATTGTTAGAAACGTTGAGACGATAAAGGGCACAAATCTTGGACAGCTAACGCTTGACTATCTTATGGATAGCGTGAAGAATTTTGTAAATGGCGAGGCAATTCTGGAGGGGAATCTACCACTACTGCAGGTAATTCGTAGTAGTACAATTATCAGTTACCTAACATACATTACGTAATGTACGGGAATGTTTGTAAACTGCTTTTGTTGTCATGCAGACATGGTACAACAAAGAAGTTCAGAGTGCACCAATTGGACTCTAGCATCTCGTATGAATCAAGGTTAAGGCCGCTGATCCAGAACTGGAGCGAGGAGAAGGCAAATAAGGTTGACAATATAATCCAGAATAATTATCTGGGAGTTGGAGAGGTAAAATGTCAGCACATTGCCTGGATTATGTAACATATATATTTTCTAAATCATACTAACGACACTAAACTGCAGTATGTTGAGGACCTGATGAGGCCTTTCATTCCAGCACGAGATGGTACGCTGGCCAAACCGAAGACTGGCGCTCAGGTAAATGAGTTACATAAGGCACAAATATATAGTGTAACATTCCAACTAGTATGAAGTTATATGATTCTAACTGTTTCAAAGTCTCAGATTAAGGTACTCATCGGACGTGTATTGACTGATTTGCAAGAAGTTGCCTCCCTCGTGCGGGAGTCCGGTACAGAACAAAACCATAGGATGTGCACCCTTAAAAAGAAAATGGATGAGTGCCTTAGGCTTATCCGTACAAATGGCAAGCTCACGAAGGACCTCATCAAAGAATTGAAGGTAAGCCTAGAATTATGAGATTAGTATATATAATTGGAAATTTACGTGTACACGTTTTTTTCTAATTTAGTTTACTATCAAAACACCCTAGACTAACATGTATCTTTTAAAGAAAAAACATGATGGAATATTTCCGGGAGTGGACGACATACATCTATCTGACCTCGGGGCACCTTCACACCCAATGGAGGCCTCTGTTGAGAATGCTGAGCAGGCTTTTGACCAGGGGAAACAAAAGGATGTCACGGAGGTCGATGCTAAGCACGATTGTAAGCAGGGAATAAAAAATGATGACATGGAGCCCCCCATGAAGAACCTTGATGAAGATTTTGACATACGCATGTTAACTTAATTATGAAACAATCATTGTCGTTTCAGAAATAACATTTGATCTTCCACGTACAGGATGAAGCATTCGAAAGAGCAGCTGCAAATATCAAACAGGATCTCAGTGGTATTCATAAGCTTTTGAAAGAGGTGGATGATATCCAAGGAGCTCCTAGTTTTGATAACCAAATGCATTCCAAAGCCACCACAAGCCTTGAAGATTTCCAGGTGATGCACATTTTACCTATAATTGAGCAAGAATCTGCTAAAGGCTAACACACGGTTTATTTCGTCGGACAGAATCCGTTCAACAGACGGAGTAAGCAGCACTCTGTGAAGGCTACGGGATCGCGAGATCCTGAGGAGCCCCGTGCCTTCACAGATGATGACAGCCATGATGAATCCTTTGAAAAGCAGCAACAAGTAAGTGTGGTTGGATCGACGCCACCAAATCATGGGGGCGAAAAGAAAAGGGTGGTATTGCAATTATTTAAGGATGACGAGGATGCTTCGTACGACACTGAGAAGAAAAAAAGGAAAAAAAAGACTCCATCAGAGTGTACAAATGATTCCGAGGACACGAACAGTAAAAAGAGGAAAATCGGCTCTAGCAACTTAAAAAAGAGGTCAGAAGTTCCTGAAACCCAGAGTGACCAGCTAGACATGGTTCGACAGGATTTCGTGGCGTCACTGATCAACACTACAAATCATGAAAAACAAATGGTGTTAGTTGATGACATTGTCGTGCTATCAAAGCATTTGTAATGCCTCACCCATAAAGATGAATCTGAAGATGGCGCATGGTTGGGTGACGAAGTAAGATAGTATTTCACAATTTTGTTTATGAAGTTTCATTTTTGTACAATACAATTAACTTTATTATTGTTGTAGGTGGTTGATGCTGCGATCCAGCTCATGCGTAATGATCAACCAATTGACACAAGGGACGGCCAACTGGTTTACATTGAGAGGGTGGCCGGCGTCACTAAGCTCGAAAGAGATGGTAGGATAGAGGAGTGCTACGAGGACGCTTTGGTAGGCATTCCTGGAACAACACAAGGAACCACCTACCTGAAACATGATATGGTATATTAAGCTGACGTAGAACAGATTTTTTATTACTATGCACGTTGATCTAATTATCTATGCACTCCAGGCTTTCCTACCTACGAAAAGTTTATACACCCACTGGTTCCTTGTGGTCGTAAACCCCATAAGGAAGGAGATTCAGGTTCTTGATTCACTTTTCCACTGTATGATACCCAAAGATGTAAATAACGTGGTGAGAATTTCAACATATTTAACTATAAGAAAGGATTTAACATCGTATGTAAGTATTAGTCATAGGCAACTTCTCACCCCATTGGGATTGCAGGTATGTGGGATGGAAGCACATCTGAGAGCAGAGATGCGAGTCAATGGGATTGAAAGCAATGCATGGGAAGACATTAACGTGACGCAATGGCCAGTACGGAATATTAATGTGCCAAAATCCGATGAGACGTCAGTCAACAATATTAGCTTTTGTTTTTGTTTTACATTGTTAATATCTGAAATGCTGATCTAACAACATAAAATGTTGCAGTTCTTGTAGTGCACTGTACATGCTGAAGAACATCGAATTATTTATGGGAGTAAAACTAAGGTTGCAATATGATGAAGTATGTAAAGTAACACCTCAATTTTTGTCATTTTCTGAAACATATGGAACGATACTAACATATCCTCGCATGCAGGCCTACATCGACAAATTCAGAAGAGAGCTACCTGTTGTGCTTGTCGATTCACCCTACAACAAAATGAAATACGGGACTAGGTTCAGGTAGTACCATGCTAGGCAATCGGATGCAGCTGCAGTTAAGACGACGAGGATGCAAGCAGTTAGTCCAGCATTGTGGTTCATTCTTACATGTGGAGTGTACACTTGGCCATAAAGCGATAGAGTAAGGTGTGGTTGGGTTTTAGTCCCGAAGAAGGTTTCCTAGCCGTGCTATTAGTCCATTGCACATGAGTCAAGTTGTAAAACTTCAATAATATTGGTTACTATATTTTGCTTGAAATAAATTTGGTCTCTACGGGATCTCGTAGAAATCTATATTTGCTTTTTACTACCATGTGACAATAATGGTGCCTGGGGCAACCCTAGAAGAATAATGGATTATGATATGTCTATTTTCATACGAGAGAAAAATTTATTAAAGCATGAGCATAGCCTCACAACAGAAGTCAAAAATACTGCCTGATTCAACATGCAATTCCAGCTATGTCTCGTAGGAAGGCCGCAAAGCCAAAAAAATAGAGCATAGGATAACAAGAGTAAAAGCACGTACCATAGGGGGCCTCTCCAGGTGCTGCAACGCTGAATTGAAGCGATCACCTACAGGAGCACAGTGGTGTGGACATGGTACATCCATCCTGCCTCAGGGAATCACATAGCATGTTCTGTCATAGCCCTGCAAAACAGAGGAAAAATTACTACTTGTACTAACCTTGTCAAGTGTGTGCATGTAACAAATGTTGGACATAACTAAACACGGAAGAATGAAATGCAACATATGGAAGAATCGAATGCTCATTCCTTTCTCTCTGCTTTTTGCGAGGACCATTACTCTCCCTTTAACAAGGCTAAAACATCATAATAAGACTTAACCGCAATCTTGAAAAGGTGGATATCCCATGTGAATCTAATTTTTCATATAAAGCACATGCCAAGTATGTTGATCCTAGTCCAGCAATTGCACAAGAAGAAGCAAGCATCATAAATATTGAGCAACATAATCTATGAATTGTTTATAGTACATTCCAAAATTAATAGCTTATCATCTCCATTGATCTCCAAATCTCACCTATCAGCCAAATTGAAAGAATACATGTTGAATGCAACGATTAAACATTCATAGATCAAGCAGTCGGGGGTGGACGAATGGGGTTGGCCGTCGAGGCTGGCGGCCGGCTTCATCTAGTCCCGCAGAAGATGATCCATACCCAACCACCTTGCCATCGGACGAGATGCATGGCCAGATAGAAGCTGCAGCCATGGCTGAGAAATGATATGTAGAGGACGCAAACAATCAATTGGGGTGTGGGAAAGAGGTTGCCTATAACCTTGTGGCTAGAGGCACCCACATGGAGAACTGGGAGGTGGGATGGCGCCGACTCTTCGCCGGCAGCCGCTGCAGGGAGGGCAGTTGGCCTCCTCTCGTGTTCATTGAAAATGCGGTGCGAGATCGCGAGGGAATTGGGGTGGAGGAAGGGAAGGGCCGCGACGCGCGGCTAGATCCTGTCTGCGACGAGGGAGGGAGGGGCCGCGACGAGCGGCTAGATCCTGCCGGCGAGGATCAAACCCGTAGCGGTGGCGAGGCATAAACCCTAGCGAACGGGATAAATATCGAACCGAAAATAGCCCTCAAATTCATACCGAGAATACCCTCGAAATATTTGGGAGGGAAAAACAGATCAGTTCGAAATATTTTTTCTCCCGAAAATGCCCCTCGGGGTCTGATATAATACACGTGACATCAGTGTATTGCATCGGATCTGGACCGTCGATTTCGCTTCGACGGACGGTCCATATCGTCCAGATGCACTGTAAATTGACTCTAGATGCAATATGAGCTGTTTGGTAATTAGAGTCCACCAGAGCAATTATCTATTGATGTTTATGTACAACTACAAAGATCTATCAGATATGATTGATTAAATATAAGGTCCTAATAATGCTTAGGTACAATTATTAAGATTAGGATTGAGCAGCCAGGGGCTGTTTGGATGACGCCCAGGATGGCCACGCCAAATCAGGGCGAGCCAAAATTTTGGCGAAGGAATCGGCCGCCCGCATCCTGCCCGCGTGGGTGTCGAATCTGAACTACACGACCAAAATATTGGCGTGGCAACGGAAGCTTGGCCATGATCCAAAGATCCACCCATACAGTCAGTCAACGCCAAGATTTTAACGTGGTAACCACCAAACGGCCACTCACAAACCTGGTCGAATCAAATGTAATGTGATGGCTACTATGAAGGTACATGCAAATTATAGGGCGTCGTCTGCATATGTTACGAAAATGTAATGGATTTAAATACAATTATAAATATCAAGCAATAAGTTCACTTAATCATTGAAACATGGTTTCCATTTTCTGAAACTTCTAGCATAATCTTGTATTTTTCAATCATATTACTTTGTATCAAATTATTTGTCTTAGATTTGTCTAGATACGGATGTATCTAACACTACAACGTGTCTAGATACATCCATATCTAGAAAATTTTAAGACAAGTAATTTGAGACGGATGTAGTATTAAAGATGTAATATACACAAATTCGCAATGGTGATCTATCCATAACATCTGCATCGTTTTTCCAAACTTCAAAGAAAATCTCTAAAAGGACTAACTAACTAGAACTAAACTAATCTCATACTCTACCATTTCTCTAAAATATCTTCAAACAAAAATAGAGCGGAATATCATGGGCTAGGAGTAAGCTGAATTGGCAGTAACGTAGTTTACGGGGAAACGTTTGGGCCGGCGGTAATAACTTGATACAGATCTTTTCTCCATTGCTAAGCGTGGCTTTTTTCTTATTGACAATTCTTTTCTAGACATGCTTTGTCAGTAAACTAAGCCGCTGTTTGCATAGTGAGTAATAACAACCAATTTTAGAAGAAAAAAACTTGTTTTAAGAAGCTTTTATAGAAAACAAGTTTTACTAATAGTTCGGTTAGAAACATGCTTCTATATAATCTTGTTTGTCTCTCAAAAAATGTTTAGGTCAGCTGGGCGTGCATAGAAAAGTCCTTGTCTCAAGAAGTAGCAACAAGGTTGCCATGGACAAAATAAACAAGTTTATACAAAAATGTTTAGTAATCGTTTTTTGTAAACTTGATTTCTGTATATTACGAGAACCGGTTTCAGACTCGACGTAGCTAGACAAAATTAAACAGAAATTTAGTTTATTGTGCTGCTAAACGAGTCCAAGAAAAACAAACTCTCTTAAATACTTGTTATCCTTGCTTAAAAAAATACTCGTTACCCAAACAACCCGAAGGTAGCTTGCATTATCAAGTTCACACATTTTTTTCGCGAATACGCAAGCTGCGTATCTTTGTATTGATAGAAGGAGAATGTGGCATGGGATTACAACGCTTACAAGGCCATGAACGCCGGCGGCATGGTGCACGAGCGTTGGAGCAGACTTGGAACCAAGGGTCTGCTCAGCCCTAAAGTCTAACCTAGTAGCTACTCGCCGGGGATGATGTTAAGCAGCCCTTTGGCGCCTGCCTTTGCCCATAGGCGCGCCTATCCTTAATGGTGCCGGAGACGAGGGTGATGGAGGGAGTGGCTCGGTCGAAGATGCACGCGTTGCGGTGTTTCCAGAGCCACCATGCCGTGAGTATGATGAGGGAGGAGAGGCCCTTTTGCACAGGGGCCGGCGAGCACTCGATGCAGGAAGCCCACCAAGTTTGGAAAGGTGTGTCCGCAGATGGAAGATCGACGGCCATGCGAGCCCAGCCGAGAACCTCGTGCCAAACCTGCCGTGAGAACGAACAAGTCACGAGGAGGTGGTGCATGGACTCGAGCTCCTGATCACAAAGAGCACACGCGTCCTCGTGTGGCAAGCCGTGGCGGGCAAGTCGCTCCGCGGTCCAGCAGCGGTCTTGCATGGCAAGCCAAAGGAAGAATCTGACGCGGAGAGGCGCCCATGGACACCAGGTGAGTCGCCAGTGGGGATCTTCGCAAGCACCAAAGAAGAGTGCCTTGTAGCAGGAGCTCACCGAGTAAGAGGCGGAAGCAGTCCAACGCCAGGAGAGCACGTCCGGCGTGGAGGAAAGCGGTGTGTGCCGCACCAGGCGCCAGAGGTGGACGTATTGCACCATGGCCGCCGGGCCAAGAGCGCCTCGTATGTCTTGGACCCAAGAACGCAGGTGAAGGCCGTCGCGCATGCTGCGGTCCTTGCGAAGGCGGCGCGGGACGAGAGTGTAGACGAGAGGGGTGATCTCAGCCACGGACTTGCCGTTGATCCGGTGGTCAGTCCAAAAGCGACAAGTGTCGCCTGAGCCAAGCTGCCAGCTTGTGGAAGCGCGGAAGATGGCATGTGCGTCGGCGTCGTGGGGGATAGGAAGGTGGCTCCAAGGTCATGAGGGGTCTGTGCGCTGGAGCCATAGCCAGCGGACGCGCAGGGACAGGCCCGTGCGGTAGATGTCGCGTATGCCAAGGCCGCCGAGGGAGATGGGGCGGGACACCCGCTGCCAGTTGACGCGACATTGGCCTCCTTGTGGCCCGCCCAAAGGAATCCGCGGATGATCCGATTCACCTTCTTGATGGCCGTTTTGTTGAAGGCGATGGCCGTGAGGAAATGCGTGGGGATGGCGCAGAGGACGTGCCGCACAAGGGCAAGGCGATCGCCTTGAGAAAGCATGGAGGCTCGCCAGGTGGATAGCTTGCGGCCGAGCTTGTCGATGATTGGCTCCAGACTCGTCGAGCAAGTCTTGCGGACAGCGAGAGGCAGCCCGAGGTAGGTGATGGGGAAATGGGACACAGGGCACTGCATCTCGGAGGTGATCGTGGCAATGTGCTGGTTAGTGCAATGGATCGGGGTTGCTGAGCATTTGTTGAAGTTCGTGTGCAACCCAGAAGCCCTCCCGAAGACTTGGAGTAGGGTGCGCACGGCAGCGATGTCATGACTGTCCGGATGACAAAAAACGACGACGTCGTCCGCGTAGAGAGATATGCTGGATGCCACGTGCCGGGTGGTGAGGCGGTGCAGGAGGCCGGCGTCCACAGCCCGTAGCAGCATAGTATTGAGGACATCGATCACGATCGTGAAAAGCATGTGGGATACCGGATCACCCTGCCTAAGGCCATGGGCATGATCAATCGAGGGGCCTGGGTGACCGTTGATGAGCACCCTCGTCGAGGCCATGGAGAGAAGGATAGAAATCCACTCGCGCCAGCGTGGCCCGAAGCCAAGGTGCATCAAGACCTGGAGGAGAAAAGGCCAGGACACGCTGTCGAAAGCCGCGGGATATCGAGCTTGAGGAGCATATGTGGCGCCTTGAGGTCATGTAGGAGACGGGTCGTTTGCTGCACGAGCATGAAGTTGTCGTGGATGCACCGTCCTCCGATGAAATCACTCTGATTTGTAGAACTCATGGACCGTAGGTGGGGAGCCAGCCGAAGAGAGAGCAACTTCGCGACAAGCTTGGCCAAAATGTGGATGAGACTAATCGGTCGGTAGTCATAAAGTGATCTCGCGTCCGCACGCTTCGGGAGCAAAGTGAGCAAAGCCTCGTTGAGCTTTTGAAAGCTGCGGCCGTTCATGGAGTATAGCTTGTCGAAAGCCTCACGAAAGTCATGTTTGATCGTGTCCCAACAAGCCACAAGGAACTCGGAAGTGAAGCCATCGGGGCCGGGCGTCTTGCCGGCCGGCAGGCTTTTGATGGCGTCCCAAATCTCGTCATCAGTGAAGGGCTCATCAAGCACAAGCAGGTCGAACTGCGGGACTTGAAGAGCATGGAGATCGAGCGTGATATCTCGCTCGGAAGCGGTACTAAGCACCTCAGAGAAGTGGTCGAAGGCGGCGTCAACCATGGCGTCGTGATCGGTGACAGTGTTGGGGCCCACTTGGAGGCTCGTCATGAGGTTGCGCTGCTTACGGTGGGCCGCATGGATTTTGTAGTAAGATAGCGCAGCGTCGTCACTCCGTAGCCAGGAAAGGCGCACCCGCTGCCGCGCGTTCGATCTCTCAAGGGAGGCGAGGCCCAGGTTCGAAGCCTTGAGCCTCCGTCGCAGCCAGGTCTCGAGGTGGGAGAGTGGTCTGTAGTCTTGCGCCGCGTCTAGGAGTGCGATGAGCTCCCGCGCAATCTTGAGCTGTAGGGAAACGTTACCAATCGTGCGTGTACTCCATCGCTGCAGTTGTCTCGCCGTAGCCTTGAGACGTGTCACGATCCTCCGGAAAGGATCGGCGTCAGGCACAGCGGAAGTCCACGCCTCAGAAACCACGTCATGGAAGCCCGGAAGCTTTGGCCAGAATCTCTCGAAGTGGAAGCGTCTAGCCCCGGGTGGCCGCGCCACACAGTCGACTAGGAGCGGGCAGTGGTCCGATGCTGCCGAGGAGAGGCACTGCAGGAGGCAGTGTGGGTGAGCAGACTCCCATCCAGAGGTGCATAGGATGCGGTCGTTGCGGACTAGGGTCGGGTTGTCGCGCTCATTAGACCACGTATAACGGCGGCCGTGCATGTATAAGTCACGAAGCTCCTCATCGGCAATAAATCATCGAAACCTGCTCATGATGCGGTGGTTGAGATTATCATTGCTCTTCTCGGCCGCCGAGAGGATCATGTTGAAGTCACCACCAATGAGCCACGGACCTCTGCGGGATTCACGCACGTCGTGCAGCTTGACCAGGAACTCGAGCTTGGCCCCGTCGTCCTGTGGTCCGTAGACCCCGGTGATCCACCAGTGGCCATCGCTAGCCTGGGGGTGACGAGTGCCGTGACATGGTGCGTGCCAACGAGAGGGTTCGAGAGGGAGAGGTCCGATCGTCGCCAGGCAAGCAAGATGCCCCCACGGGTGCCGTTGGCGGGGAGGAAAAAGTAATCCTCAAAGAGTGGACCAAGCGTGTCAAGCACAATGGAACTGGTGATGGTCGCTAGCTTAGTTTCTTGCACACAAACGATGGATGGGGCGGCAGCGGTGATCACGCTGCGAACAGCCGTTCGCTTGGCGCCGGAGTTGAGGCCACGAACGTTCCAAAAGACTGCTTTAAAGTTGTAATCCATAGAAAAGAGATGTAGGCATTCAAGATACAAGGTGAAGGGCGCTAAGCCTCAATGAGCAGTGCGCTTGACGCACGGGTCGCCTCGGGCAGCGAAGAAGGAAGCTGCCAACCAAAGAGGTTTTCTTTGCCCCTGCACTCCTTCGTGAGAGGTTTTCTCTTCTTTTTTGGATGCCAACTCCATCACATGAATCCCACGAGCTTCTTCCATATCGCTAACTTTATTACGTTCTACGAATGCTACTTGGGGGCTATTACTTGTGAGCTGCGTTGGGATTTTCTCGAAGAGGAGAGGATGATGTAATATAGTAGAGATAAGTATTTCCCTCAATTAAGAACAAGGTTATTAGTCCAGTAGGAGAACCACTCAAAACCTCGTTAGCAGCACCTGCACATGCAAAAGCAAATACTTGCACCCAACTCGATCAAGAGGGTTGTCAATCCCCTTGGCGGTTATTTGCAAGGATCAAATCTCGTAGTGGTAAATAGATAAAATAAAATACTAAACAAAATAAAAGAAATAAAATTGCAGCAAGGTATTTTTGGACTTCATACATGATAAAAGTAGACCCGGGGCCATAGTTTTCACTAGAGGCTCCCCTCTCGAACACAAAGCATACGGTGGGTAAACAAATTACTGTTGGGCAATTGATAGAAAAGTGCATAGTTATGACGATATTCAAGGCAATGATCATGTATACAGGCATCATGTCTGAGACAAGTAGACCGACTCCCGCATGCATCTACTACTGTTACTCCACCCATCGACCGCTATCCAGAATGCATCTAGGGTAATAAAAACAGAGTAACGCAAGAAGGAAGATAACATGATGTAGACAAAGTAAATCCAGTCAATATGAATAAACCCCATATTTTTATCCTTAATGGCAACAATACAAATATGTGTCCTTTCCCTTTCTGTCAGTAGGATGGAGCACCGCAAGATCGAGCCCATTACAAAGCACCTCTCCCATTGCAAGATAAATCAATATACTTGGTCAAACCAAACGGATAGATCGGAGAGAAATACAAAGCTATACCACTAATGTATAAATAAGTTTAGACAAGACTCAAATATTTCTCATGAATATTCAGATCATAAACCAAAAATTCATAGGATCCCAACAAACACACCTCAAAAGTGAATTACATCAGGAAGAACTCCAAGAAGATCGAGGAGAACATGGTAGAAGATCAAAGAGAGAGAAGAAACCATCTAGCTACTAGCTATGGACCCGTGGGTCTGTGGGAAACTAATCACACATCATCAGTAGGGCAGCAAGGTTGATGTAGAAGCCCTCTGTGATCGATTCGACAAAGTACTGAAAAGGCCTCTAGATGGGATCACGGAAGAATAGAGACTTGCGGCGGCGAAAAAAGTGTTTCGGGTGGGTCTCTAGTATATTGGAAATATTTGAGAATTTGTAGAGGCAGAATTAGATCAAGAGGTACCACGAGGGGCCCACAAGCATGGGGTGCCCCCTGGGCACGCCGTGCGGGCTTGTCGCTCCCTTGTGGCTCTTCTGGTCTTCTCCCGAACATTTCTAGGGTCTCTCCGGGTCGAGAAAAATCATCAAAATATTTCGTAGCTACTACTTGTGAACTGCGTTGGGATTTCCCCGAAGAGGAGGGGATGATGCAGTACAGTAGAAATAACTATTTCCCTCAGTTGGAAACCAAGGTTATCAATCTAGTAGGAGAATCACACAACTCATTAGCAATACCTACACACAAAATAACAAGTACTTCACTACCGCAGGATGGTGCTAACGCGACACTACAATCAGAGACCCTTCGACGAACAACAATATATGTACTTATAACTTATAAGGACTTGATTCCATAAGCAAATTGAACATCCAATTACATAGGTGGCTAGTACACATATGACCTTTGCACACACCAAAGTGTGTACCAAAATGCCTAGAAAACTCAAATAATGTATACAAAAGCAAAACGAACACTGAATAATTTCATAATTTTTAGGACGACACTCCTATAGTTGCATGTTGCCTCTCTAAAATAAATCAAGGCATGAAGAGACAACATGTGTCATTTTGTGCAATGAGGGTAAGTCAACACCACCTTGGATAGGCTTTTTCCTCGTGGGTCCCAAATGTTAGAATCCAAATCCGTCACAGCCATGCAACCTTTCTTTTGAAGAATTATAGCCTATTTGGTGTGCTAGCTCAAAATTAGTTTGTGGGTGCTGGCAGGTGCTAAGTACTTGGGTTCTATAATTCACAATGAGCTCAAGCAGCCGGCGAGAGTGATGTTATTTCCTTGGGACTTGTTACAATATTTCTCTCTTAATTAAGGAAATGGCAAGCCATTTTCCTTGTTTCAAAGAAAAAATGACAGTCATAACGGAGTAAAAGGGCAACAACATCTAACTCAAGCTTACAAATGGTACAAAAGCACAAGGATTAATTGTTCATCACGTTTAGACAAAATCCAGATTGAAATGGGTGACAACATCTAACTCCAGCACTGTTTTCAGCAGTCACAATCAAATGGATCGGTCAGGTCCAGAAAATGAATATTCTGGGTCATAAAATTTACTAGATCATGACCACAAGATGTTGTAAATAGAAGCCCGGAACATTCAGAAGCCCTTTTGTCCACCTGCAACTCATTTTTTTGCTCTTCGACATACCCATCCGTCAAAGCCATGCTGCTTATAAACTTAAGCCTAATAGACAATAGTAACCTCGCATTCAGCAGGAAGAAACTGACAAATCTAGTGTTTGCATGGTTGGCTACATATCGTTCCAGCGTTATTATCTTCAATTGAATGTCATGAGAACTGAGAACATCCATGTGCTTATGAAACAAATGATTGGTTATAACTTTCTTACCCCGTCCAGTTGCCTAAATAAAGATGAAGATTGAAAATGGCTAAGGTCTAAAAAAGCAAATTTGATGCGGCACATGCTTCACAAACTGGAAACGCACTACACGGAGGTTCACGACGCGTAGCCCCCTCACTTCGAGCCGGTGGGAGGGAATCATGTGTACGCACGTGCCCGAACTTTGATATGGAATCTCACCATGATCCGCATCGTAACACACATGCCAAGATGAGTCCACCTTTAATTTGGTCAAATGCCTCTCGTTGTCGGTGGAAATTGGAAACCTTTGTGGGCTAACGAATGGGTACATCGCTGATAACCGCACGAGGGAGTGTCCGAGAGGACCACCAATTAATGCATGCATGTGGCCCGAACATATGTATGTATGAAAGGGTTGTGTAATGTTTTAAATAACCAATTCACGACTTTGATGTGGCATATATGACTCACAAAATGATCAATCCCACACGGAGGCTCACGATTCATGGTGTACGGCTGGACCGCCCCCCACACCCACAGACACACACATCCCGCACCACCACCGCCACTCTAAGGCAGGTCAACTTTTTCTGTAGTGAACATGCATGTGACCAAAGGAGTGTCGTGTTAAAATTTGAAAAGAGCAGAGATCATTCGATCAGTTTTATACATTGATTAATTTCCAAGGGATTTGATATGTCTCCAACATATCTATAATTTTTTATTGTTCCATGCTGTCATATTATCATTCTTGGATGTTTTACAATCATTTTATAGCAACTTTATATCATTTTTTGGGACTAACCTATTGACATAGTGCCCAGTGCTAGTTGTTGTTTTTTGCTTGTTTTTACTTCACAGAAAATCAATACCAAACGGAGTCCAAATGCAGCGAAACATTTTCGAGAATTTTTTGTTGGGAAATGTAGCATGCAATTTCAAAAAAATTCCTACGCTCACACAAGATCTATCTAGGAGATGCATAGGAACGAGAGGGGGAGAGTGTGTCTACGCACCCTCATAGACCGAAAGCGTAAGCGTTTGACAACGCGGTTGATGTAGTCGAACTTCTTCTCGTTCCGCCCGATCAAGCACCGAACGTATGACACCTCCGAGTTCTGCACACATTCAGCTTGATGACGTCCCTCGAACTCTTGATCTAGCAAAGTGTTGAGGAATTAGATGAGTTCCGTCAGCATGATGGAATGGTGACGGTGATGGTGAAGTGATCCGCATAGGGCTTCGCCTAAGCATCGTGAGAATATGACCGAGGGTGTAATCTGTGGATGGGGTGCTGCACACGGCTGACCGATGTTGTTGTGTGTCTTCTAGGCGCCCCCTCACCACGTATATATAGGTGGGAGGGGGAGGGGAACATCCTTGGGGTGCCCCAAGTAGGAGGAATCCTACTTGGGGGCCTAGTCCAATTCACCCCCTCCCCTTACAATATTTTTCGGAGGGGGAAGGAAGGAGGAGGGAGGAGGGAAGGAAGGGGGAGGCCGAATCCCTCCCCTTCCTTCTCTCTTCCCCTCTTTCCTTCCTCCTCTGGTTTGGCTCATATGGGGGCCGCAGCAGCCCCTGTTGGCTGCTGCATTTCCCCTCTTGGCCCATTAGGCCCATATCTTTTGCCGGGGTTGCCCGGAACCCCTTTCGGTGACCCGATATGTACCCGGTACCCTCCGAAACACTTCTGGTGTCCGAATACTATCGTCCTATATATTAATCTTTACCTCTTGACCATTTCGAGACTCCTCGTCATATCTGTGATCTCATACAGGACTCTGAACAACATTTGGTCACCAAATCACATAACTCATATAATACTATATCATCATCGAACGTTAAGCGTGCGGACCCTACAGGTTCGAGAACTATGTAGACATGACCGAGACACCTCTTCGGTCAATAACCAATAGCGGAACCTGGATGCCCATATTGACTCCTACATATTCTACAAAGATCTTTATCGGTCGAACCATTATGACAACACACACAATTCCCTTTATCCGTCGGTATGTTACTTGCCCGAGATTCGATCGACGGTATCTCTATACCTAGTTCAATCTCGTTACCGGCAAGTATCTTTACTCGTTCCGTAATACATCATCCCGTGATGAAGATGCCTTGAATGAACCCAAGCAAGCCGAAATAGAATACTATAAGTATGAAGTGGACATCTATGGTTTAATTGGAAACATCTCTTTTCTATTTATATTTTGCCAGTGCCTCCCTTTGTGGCAGAGCGAGCGCCTTGACTAAGATAGATTGACTCTTTCATTCTTTTTTTTTATTCTGGTTCCAATCGTTTGAGGAAAACCCCCTTTGGCATCAATGAAACTCTGTTATATAGGAGTTCAAAAACCTCATTTCGTTTGAGAGATAGTGGAATTTCTTCTTTCAACACGTACATCGACGAGGGTGTCGATGACTTGAGTGAGGAATGGTCATGTGCTAGAGGCCGTACCTTTGGAGTAAGACCTCAACAAGGGGGTGTGCAGTTTAAATGTAAATGACGAGCATGGAGAGGCCAAGGTCATTTGTAATTAGGTGTGGCTGATGCAAGAAGAACTGGCGAGCTTGTCCATGGTGAGAAAAGTTGTGATGCTACTGCAGGGGGCATCCTAGTGTAGTTGAGGGCGCAGAACTTCTATGCGGGTAAAACTGGCACTTAAAAGACCTTCCGTGTAGATGAGTTCTCTTGAGTGAGACTAATCGAGTTACGAAGAAACCTTTGCGATGGTGCTGTGTAGTTGGGTTCTCTATGGAGGAACTTCGTTGTGGGGACCAAGGGGTCTTCTTAAGAAGAGTTGCTTTGATGAAAAGAGTGTAGCCATGATGGCAAGTCAAGGTGGGGCCCTGTGAAGGCAAGCCTTGTGTATGTTGGCGTGATGACGAGAGAAAGGAAATGCCCAGGAACAATAGCTGTCCGTAGCACACCCTGCAATGACTTCGACCAGCGGACCAGCCTATCCAATACCCTACGCCATGACCTTAGAAGTTCGTACCCCATGATATTCAATGACACCGTAGACATTTGATCATTCATACCTCACAGTACGCTTTCTTTCTTTTTTTTGACTTTGAATTCCAAGCGAAGGAAGCTCAGTGAAAGATAGACTGGGATTTGACAGCAAGAAGAAAGCAATCATAGTACGCGGCACACACCGCTGACGAATGAGATTGACGTCCCAAACCAACACAGGTTCAAGACTAAGTGCAAAACCAAGAATGTATGCCGTGGATAGAAAAGTGAGTGCTTCCTCAAGCTTCATGAAGGAAGGGTCCAAGGACCTAAGCGACCACCTCTACGAAAAAGAAAAACCTATATATAGATAGTGGTATGTGTTCGCTGACACTAAATAGACTTGGCTCGGGGCAGAACTGAGTGGCTAGGCTAAGTTCCCTAGTCTTCTATTGGCCTACCCACCCCTACGACATGGAGGCGCTTACCCTTCTCCAACAAGCGTTCCACCACGCGGCGATTGATTACCGCTTTCCGTCTCAATCCGTTCCAGACCAAGCCCCTTCTCTGATCGGGGGAAGGTCATTCTAAAACATCAGATCTCCCATTGATGCTGATCAAAAATCAGTTTATCCACCTAGAATATATGATAGGTACCGAAAGATTGGATGTCATTTCTCAACACCAGGCGGACGAGCAGCCTATACCACGTGTAGCCACACTCTAGTGTCCTTTTCTACTTAGTTGGACAGATCACTTCAGAAAAATCGTATTTTTTGAGGTCCTTTTTCCGATCAGTTTCATGCCAGTATGGGTCAAAGTATACAAAAATCACATTCTCCCCGTAGAACGCTGTTTTTAGAGCTCTCCTTTTTTTGGAAACTTTCATTGCGCATAGTACGAAAACCAATAGAAATCCCACTGGCAAGGGTGTTGTGCCGGTTGCCGACCAGGCGATCGACCAGCTTCCGACCAGAAGCGTTGGTCCAGTGAGGTGAGCCACGACCAGAACAGAGCTGTTACAAAGGAAGCCCACTCCCTTATGTTCTGATGGGAAATAGGACTAGGATCTGTAATAGTTGTATCTGCTTTCCTTTGGTTTGCATGGGCACGTGATACATTCCTAGCATGACATTGGAACAAGCAAGGACCCAGCGTGATCCAGAGGGCAAGCCCATCCCGGGTAACTTTGTATCCTGACCCAAGCCGGAAGTTTGTCGAACTTGTAGTCTAGGACATTGGTAGGGATCCGCATGGGCACGCTGAACAATCCGATGGCCACCCACAACACGAAACATCGGCCCCGCTCGTAGCGCTTGCCGATCATCCCTATCTCTACCGGGCCCGTATTCCCCGCCTCGCTGATACTTATTCATTTCTTTGAATCGATAAAGATGGGTATCCATGCCTCTTAGTTCCGGGGAGATACTGGTTATGCCAGTGTGGACAAGTTCAAATGGAGCAAACCCGCAAGAGCATGGAGCATAGGATTTGAATTAGCCCAATGCGGATGGCAGCGATCGAGCAACTAAACGAGCGAACTCCAAATAGAAATCTTTTGCGCTTTCCTAATGTGTTCTAACAGGTGTTACAAGCTTCGATAATCTAGCGTGAACTAACCCGAACTATGGTTTCGCTTCCCTAAACTATGTGGTATAATCACTTTAAGTGAAGCATGTCCCGATGATTCCCCGGATAGGAGAAGGCCAGCTGGGTCATTTGTTTGTATAATTACAAGTCAATTCACTCCTGCGGTTTTTGCCCGAGTCAAAAGACAAGCAAGTCCTTTGAGTACACACGAACGAAGTGCCAGAATGTGAGCTAGGGTGAACAGTGGTGCTTCCATGGCAGTTGGATAGTAGATCAGAGAGGCAGGCCAGTAGAATATGGAGTTGTTTTCGTTCTCTTGTTATTCTTTTCTGGCTATAAGTATTTCTGTCTTGGATTCGTTTGGCCATTAGGTTTGAATTGCCTTCTCTTTCTGTCTTCCATTTGAATTCCGTGATTTATCCTGCTATTTGGAGAGTAGTTGATATGGTCTTTCTTGGGTTTGGCTTTCAAAGTGCAGTTCGAAAAGAGTGAGTTGCTGTCAATGGCTGGAATGGAATATATAAATAAGATGGAAAATATGGCTTTCTTTCCATCTACCTATTTGAAGTAGTAAGCTTATCTTTTAGGTGGGAATAGTTTACCAATCGAGTTTGAAAGCATTAATGAAGTGAGCCTATTACATCAAGTTCTTTTTTGACCTTTTCATTTGAAAGTAGCCATAGGCAAGGAAGGCTACCTATTGATACGGAAAGAAAGCCATCTCTGGCTATTCTTTTTTAGGGTGGAAAAGAGTGCTCCATATCCATATATGTGCTTGGAGGGAAGGCCACATCTTTAATTGTATCTTTTTCGAGGTCATCCTCTTCAGCCTGTGTTAGTAGTGCTAGTTTTTCGTTTTAGTACCTTACGGGTCTATAGAAAGGCTTAGAGGATCCTAAAGTGTCAGGTTATGTTGGAATTGCTTTGCTCTTTTTCAAGCAAATAAGCTTGAAAGAAAGTGCTTTTATTTGAGTGGAAATGAAAGAAGAAATCGTCTATCTAGACAGAGTATGTGTATTATTCGGTCCATGCTTGCCCTTCTAGGCCCTTTAGATCTATATCTATCTTACTATCGAAAAGGGTTTTAGGAGGAGCAGAGCAAGTCGCGTTTACAGCCAGCAGTTCTTATGGGCGTAACTCCCTCTAGTATTCCAATAATCTCCTTTCCTCCAATATGTCACTAGTATTCAAGTATGCGGCTCGTATTAGTATGCCAGGCGTTCGAGAGACCAGAATTCTTTTCATAGCCTTCCCTTCAATATGCCATCTTGTCTTGCGGGCCTCTATCCTTCCAAGCGAGCCTGTGCTCGGGGAGCACTCCTTCTATCATTCATAAAATATGCTTATCTCTCCTTGGTCGTAAAGCTTCGCTTTGCTTTCATTTACCGAAAATGCCATTGGAGTTTCCAGCCGGGAGGCGCAGTCTCGTACAAGCAACTTCTCTCCTCTTTCGAAAAGTAGCAAAGCGGTGTCAGGTTGGAAGCCTGCGGGCCAATCTGTTCTAGCGCCTCATTCTTTACATCCTTGCATTACTCTCTTCCTTTCCTCCTTGCCCTAACTTGAACTGGCTGAAACTAAAATGGCCGGACTTTCTAATGATGGCACTGGCTTGGCTGGATCGACATGAACTTCTATTAGGACAACAATTGTTTTGCCCCTTGTCGAACTTTGACTGAGACATAGCCTTGCTGCTGCGGGCCAGCCGACTTATAATTCTAGGCAGTTATAATCATTTACAGAACCAGGGTTTGCACCTACTGAGGAGGAGAAAGGGCCGACACCCATACTAGAACTCCAAGATAAGATCTTTCAGTCGATCAGACGGCCGAGGCCTTTAATAAGGTCCGGTTGTGCCAACTGAGTTCTTCTAGTTATGAATCGCCGTAGGGAGGTAGCATTACATTTTTATTAGCAAAATAGAGCTCCTCATAGAAAAGAATGGCGAAGAAAGTGTTAGAGTACTTTCTTTCTTGTTCAGTCCTGGAACTTATTCTTTTCCGATCGACCTATCAACAGTAGCGATCATACCCCGTCGAGCGAGTTAGGAGCTGCTCACAAAGAAGGCCGAAACCAGATCACCTTGGGCGGTCTTCTCCCATCCAGTCAGAAGTGGACCTAAAGATTAGGATCGCGGGAAATAAACTGAAAGGCAAGAGTGGAGGTTAGCGGGTCTAAGATCTAGTGGGAACATTAGAGGTATCTTCATCATGAAATATGATTGAGATCACACGTAGTACTGAGCGCAAGCAGCAGATCACACTACTGCTTGTTGATTCAATCTATCACGCTTACCACAAAACCGGCCAGAAAATTAGAAGGATAAGGTGATACCATGAATGACTTATTCCAGAGATGAAGTCTTAGATTCTGGTACTATTGTACTAGTATTCTGAATATTGATACTGGGGCTATCACTGAACTCAGCGAACGTTTCGATCTGACGTCATGGAAATATTATACAGTCAAAGGTATGATTGCAATAGCTAGCGTAGAGTATAAACATGTTTATCCATTGGTTAATCATTGGGTTGCACATACAGTTGCATGTTATGTACTATTACAGAAATATATCTATCCAAGAATCCCAATCCTGAAGGAGGGCGATCTTACGATAGCTTCCATCGTGCCAGTGCTATACTTGGAAAAAGGCTCCTGTCCAGAAATTGATGATACCCTTCCTACATCAACGAGCATCTGGCTCTATGATGAATCGGATCCTTCTCAAATCCTCCCGATTGATTATATAATCAATATAGTGTATAGAGAGATGATCCAAGTTGCTGAGAAGTATCATCAGAAACCTGTTTATAAAGTGGGTCTTAGATTTTTAGCGCCCCATTCGAAAAGAGAGGAGATTAGTGAGTGCTTATCTTCATCAGATCTTTATAAGATGCTTTATGACTCGTTGGAGATATCAGAAAGACTACAAACCCTAGTCTCTAGTATACCGAGAAGGCCAAAGAAAACGAATACAGCCGATACTCGGAAAAACCCCTACATCACTAAGCTACAGGATAAGTATCAACTGAAGCTTCCAGCTGAAGAGACTCTGACGATTCAGAACTCTAATCTAAAACTTTCTAATCGGATGAGGGTTCCTAGTATTTGGAGCGGATATCCAGACACGCGCAACACAATTCCCTCTATTCGGTCGATTTATAATCAAATAGTCGCGGAGAGGAATGAGAATGACTTCTCTCCTTGTAAAATTCACTATAATCGAAAAGTGAAGAAGGTTAAGCAGGTTCCGGACGTTCCAACTCTCAAACCAGTCATTGTTGTTAATATGCTTACACTTTTATATAGAGATAGATATCAGCAGTTTAAGATACCACATTCAGGTGTGTTCGTTATGGTTAGAGCTAATCAACCTCTAGCTTTGAAGGATAATCATATGTTTTCCACTGACTACTCAACTGTTATGAAGGTTAGAGGTAATCAAGTATCTGTTTTGAAGGATAGTCATATGTTTTCTTCCGCTAATGACTCAACTCTTCTCGCTAAGTGTCTAACCGAGGGAGGTAGACGGTTAGTATATAGTTTGTTGACCGGTTTAACTAGGAGAGTGAAAAATGAAAGAAGGAGTATTCACGTTTATTTAACGAATTTCGATAGAGATGATAGTTACCGTATACTAAGGAATTGTTTGATACATCGTAAACATGAGTTCAAATGTTCAACGCTTACGAGATATAATAATATCTCCAATATGAGGGTGTATTCAGCAGTTAATAACGACTAACTCATTAGTCATTTGCTTGCAAGGCTTATTATGATGTGCATTACCGAGAGGGCCAGAGATACCTCTCCGATACTCGGAGTGACAAATCCTAATCTTGATTCATGCCAACGCAACAAAACACATTTGGAGATACCAGTAGATCATCTTTATAATCACCCAGTTATGTTGTGACGTTTGATAGCACACAAGGTATTCCTCAAGTATTCGGGAGTTGCATGATCTCATAGTCTAAGGAATATGTATTTGACATACATGAAAGCAGTAGCAATAAACTATACAATCAAATGGTAAGCTAACGGATGGGTCTTGTCCATCACATCATTCTCCAACATGATCCTGTTATCAAATGACTACTCATGTCAATGGTTAGGAAACCTTAACCATCTTTGATCAACGAGCTAGTCTAGTAGAGGCTCACTAGGGACACAATGTTTGTTTATGCATTCACACATGTATCAAGGTTTCCGATTAATACAATCCTAGCATGAATAATAAACCTTTATCATGAATAAGGAAATATAAAATAACAACTTTATTATTGCCTCTAGAGCATATTTCCTTCAGTCTCCCACTTGCACTAGAGTCAATAATCTAGTTCACATTGTCATGTGATTAACACCCATAGTTCACATCGCCATGTGACCAATACCCAAAGAGTTTACTAGAGTCAATAATCTAGTTCACATTGCTATGTGATTAACACCCAAAGAGTACTAAGATGTGATCATGTTTTGCTTGTGAGAGAGGTTCAGTCAACAGGTCTGCCACATTTAGATCCATATGTATTTCACAAATTTCTATGTCTACAATGCTCTGTATGGAGCTACTGTAGCTAATTGCTCCCATTTTCAATATGTATCCAGACTGAGACTCAGAGTCATCTGGATCGGTGTAAAAGCTTGCATCGACGCAACTCTTTACGACGAACTCTTTATCACCTCCATAACCGAGAAATATTTCCTTAATACTCTTAGGTAACCAAGGATAACTTTGACCGTTGTCCAGTAATCCACTCCTGGATCACTATCGTACCCCCTTGCCAAACTCATGGCAAGGTACACAATAGGCCTAGTACATAGCATATCATATTTTTTGACTATTTACTTCAAGGCAACAACCTCATAGTCCTTTATTAAAAAAATAAGGGAAAAGGTTACAAGTTTACAAATATACAGGAGAAATAAAAGATACTTACAAGAAAAAAGGCTAAGAAAGGTTAGCTATCCAAGACAGAAAACTATCTTTATATTTACATCTAATCCTGTGAGACAGAAGAGAGATGTCATGAATAAAGTTTCTTCTCCAATCTCGAAATGAGGGTTGTTCATTTCTGAAGATCTTCCCATTCCGTTGTATCCAAATATTCCAGGTAGCAGTGAAGACAACCTCAGAGAAAAAAGGGTGACCAAAATCCTTCCTAACTGCTTGAGCCATTTCATATGTGGTTTGGTTCGGTTGAACTGTCCAAGAAATCCCAAGATAGTTCCAAACCCTTTGACTAAAATTGCAAGCAAAGAAAAGATGAGCCCGATCCTCATGTTGTGCAAGGTTGCATAGCACACAAGTGTCATCCTGGATGATCCATTGTCGACGTTGCATCATATCCCTAGTGTTCAAGCGATCCATTAACAGTAGCCAACCAAAAGCTTTTAGCTTTAGCGTGCATGCACACTTCCAAATCCACCGGAATATGGGATCAACCACTAGGTGTGAGAAGCAAGAGTCATAATATATCTTTGACATAAAGACTCCAGACTTTGAAGACCACTTCCAAATGTCCTTGCTCTCACCATCCAGATTGATCAAAGGCAGGAGGGCCTCTAATTGTGTGAATTCTGAGAAGGCCTCCTATGATAGAGGCAAATGGAATGATTCCAAGATATCAGGCTGCTCCATAAAGTCCTTGACTGTGATTGCATCATCCACAACAAATGAATGTAGCCTCAGGAAACAGTCATGCAAAAGAACAACACGATTTCCCAGCTGCCAACGGTCAAGCCAAAAAAGCACCGTGTCACCAGCATTAACTTGTGGAATAGCAAGCTTGCAGAATTTGGGATATAAGCGCATGATATCACGCCACCAAAATGAACCACAGATCTGGGTGCTTTGGGGTGGTGACGATGCATAATAAGTGTCCCAAATTAAAGATACCCAAGGCACGTCCACTTTATTGAAGAACTTGAAGAGATGCATTAGTAGCAAAGCCTCATTTTGGATGGACAAGTTAAGAACACACAAACCACCAAAACTCTTAGGGCGACAGACTAAATCCCAAGCAGCCAATGATTGACGTGGATTATCCGTGTTGCCTCTCCACATGCACTGTCTCATGATTCGCTCTAACTGTTGTATAATGCCCTTTGGGAGAGATAATGTGCACAAAAGTATATTGGCATGGAGCACAACACCGACTGAAGAAGTTGCAGTCGGCTCCCTTGGTTTAGTAAGCTTGAGGAGGCAGATAAGCGGCGCTCGACTCGATCAACCAGAGGCAGCAGATCATAGATTGTAGGCCTAGAAGTTCCCATTGGCAAACCTAGATACGTGAAAGGCATCATCCCAACATCGCATCCAAGCAGAGAGGCCACTCTAACACGTTCCTCATCAGACATGTTTATAGGAATGAGAGAGGACTTACTAAAGTTAACACGCAAACCAGTTGACTCAACAAAAGTGACCAGCATCTCCTTGAAAGCAATGAGCTGCTCATCGATCACAGGCAGAACAATTAAAGTGTCGTCAGCATATTGTACGATCGGGTAATCATTGGAGTTGGTTGGGATTGGCAGCGATAGAATATTCCTGGAGCACATCTCATTGAGTACATATTGCAATAAATCCACAGCAATCACAAAGAGAAACGGTGAGAGAGGATCCCCCTGACGCACGCCCGTTCTGTAGACAAAGTGATTACCTGGCACACCGTTGAGAAGCACAGAAGAAGATCCTGTAGACAAAATAATATTGATCCATCCAGTTCACCGGGAGTCAAAACCCTTGCATTGCAAAATTCTGAGAATTAGGTCATGTTCAATTGTATCAAAGGCCTTCGTGAAATCCAGCTTTAGGAGGACAATGGGGCGCTTCGAGGCCTTGCATTGGTGTATATACTCAAAACACTAGGCTAGGCAATCTTGAATAGAATGAGACCGAAGAAAACCATATTGATTGCGGTGGATGCATCTTAGGATCACTTTCTGAAGGCGGTTAGCATGCAGCTTAGTCAAAAATTTCAAGCACGTGTTGGTCAATGAGATGGGCCAAAAATCTCCAACAACTTCAGGGCTCAGCTTTTTAGGCATAAGGGTAATTAAGGAAGTATTAAGACATTCCAGGTTGCACCTTCCCTCATAAAACTCCTTCACAAGTTGCATGAAATCCTCTTTTAGGATTGGCCAACACCTCTTTAAGAACAGACCAGAAAAACCATCGGGACCAGGGGCACGGTCCGGTGGCATGTGCTTAATGACAGCCTCAACCTCGGAATCAGTGAAAGGCTGGGAAAGATCCTCAAGGCCATCAACTCTCGGAATTAATGTGTCCAAATCAAAACCCATGTGAATTCCTTTTGCATTGCCCATTCTTTGATTAAAATCAGACCAAAACATGCCCGCAAGTTGTTGGTGATCCGAGACCACATCACCATCAGCATTCTTAATTGAAGAAATTTTGTTTCTCCTATACCTTTCCGTGGCCATGGCATGGAAAAACTTCGAGTTTTCCTCACCAACTTTAATGCTGCGTATAGTACAATGTTGCTTCCAATATACAAATTGCCAATGTAAAATATCCTCCAGATGCAATTTCACAATTTGCCTGAAATTAAACTCCGGCCTAGACAAAGGCCTAATCTCCTCCAGACCATCGAAGAAGAGAATCACTTTGTTGCAATCAGAAATGAGCGCTTTAATTGTGGACAAATTCATGTGCCATTTCTTGAGTGCATACCGTAGCGCCTTGAATTTAGAGGAAATAGTTAGGGCAGCCGAGGATCTGGCCACTGATTTGTTCCAAACATGGGCCACACAGTCATAAAAGTCTGGCAAGTCAATCCAATAATTTTCAAAACGGAAGATTTTAGCCTTAGGGATAGTAGTAGCAATCGAGACCACACACGGAACATGATCGGAGGCCGTGCGTGCAAGGGGCAAAACTAGCGTGTTTGGATGATCCATGGTCCATGCAACTGAAGTAAAGAACCAATCGATCTGTTCAAGTAAAGGTTCAGTTTGCATATTCGACCAAGTGAATTGCCGTCCCTTAATTGGTAGCTCAACAAGACCCAGATGGCCAATCACTTCATTAAACAGAAAGTTATCGCTGACATTACCCCCGGGTAGGTTTCGATTTTCCAACGACCGCATAAAATTGAAGTCACCCAAAAGCAGCCAATTATCATCATAGTTGATATCAAGGTTATATAACCATTGAACAAAATCATCCCGGGCCGGACCGTGGCACGGACCATAGACTGACACTAGAGTCCAAACTTCAGAAGTATGCTTAGAGCGGAATTCCATAATAATACCAAAATGTCTTGCCTCAATTAGTTTTCCTTCAAAGAAAGAAGAATTCCAAATGATGATCATACCAGCCGAGGCCCCCACTAAAGGCACATAGGAAAAATTATCAAAACGCCGTGGACCGAATTTCCTAATAAACCTATGATCAATATGCATGCACTTCGTTTCTTGCAGACAGACAACCGAACAACCACTTTCATCAATCTTTTGCTTAACCGCTAATTGCCGTGCTTCAGAATTAAGGCCACGCACGTTCCAACATAAAACCTTCCAGTCTCTAAACCCGGACTGATTCATTACAAACCATAATAGAAAGCAACAAAAGTAGATCATGTAATGACCTACACTGATGAACTAAACAGGGGAGATAGAACCCCAACAGAAAATATAAGAACAGATAGATGACGTTTAAGTCGGTACGCCATGATCCATAAAGCCGTCCGGTGCAACTAATCATCAGAACCCTTGCTGCTGGTGGAGGTAGAAGGATCAGCCTCAAGCTTTTCCTTGGAGATCAACTCGGGTGCGATGCACAAATGTGCCCTGATAGGCTGAAGATCAAAAACAGGCGTTGGCGGAGGCACTGACTGATTCTCCTTCGGTTGAGATGAGCTGGTTCGACACCTCTTGAAAGAACGCTGGGTCTTGGCCTATTGGGGGCCTCTGCTTGGAGATCTATGATAGCCATCGCGTAGCGCACTTAGACGTGCACTACGGCGCACCTCAGTGTCAATCAAAAACTTAGCAGCTCTTGGTTTCCGGCCACGCTTGGTAGTAACCTCAGGTATAGTAGAGAACTCAAATGACTCACTAACAGGTTCAGAGAGATCATCAAAGCAGAGTGCCCTTGCAACTAGTCTCCTAACTGGAGAAACCTGGCGTGGAAGGCAGAGTGAGGGCTCTGACGCAGGCTGGAAGCTGACATCTGCCCCATTAAAACAAATATCCCAAGAGCTCTTAGATAGTAGCAAAGAACCAAAGTCAATCTTGAACATGCACTTTGGGATATCAACAGAGAAAATAGCCGGCATTAACTTCTGGAAAGTTCGCTGCCATTGCATCACAGGTGGCAGAACAGGGCCAAAAACAGTGAGAACTTGGCCAACATGAAGAGGAGGCTGCATCTGGACAGCTGGTTGCTGCAAAATCACTAAATCCTCAACTGGTTGAGCATTAACAGAGTCATCCGAAACCTGCAGAATGATAGATTCCTGGGACTGGTTCACATCAACCTGATTTTCCTCCACAATCTCCTGCTGAATATTCAGATCATCATGAGGAGCCTCCTGGTGGTTGGGTTCATTCTCATGCGCTGGAGGTGGCAGCTCATCCCAACCAATCTCAGGAAATTCAGGCATAACCCAATTGTGGTTATGAAACTGCAGATGCCCAGGGAGTGGGTGAGGGTTGCCATCGAAGGGCATCGGATCCTCATCAGGAGGCAATATATCAGCAAAATCAGCAGAGAAAATGTATATGGGAGCAGACCAAGAAATGCGAGAACCTCCAAAGTCCGCAAACTCCCGATAGACCACATCGCGCGACACTAATGTAGTTGCCGGAAAAGAAACATACGCCAAGGTACGCACAAGTGGCGGGTCATCCTGGTGCCAGTGATGGAAACAGCCAAAGGTACTGATTGCATCTGCAATATACTGTGTACGCCTATAATCCAGGGGTATTCCCACAATCATAACCCAACCCCTGCGAAAACCCTGGATAGCTCTGAAATCGATACCCTCATCATGTGGCACAAATCTATCAATGTCGAGCTCAAAGGGAGGATGATCTTCCAGAGCCTGCCTAGCAACCGGACTACGGAAACGAAAGAGTCCAACTCCTTGGATCCAAGGCTGAGCATCAAGAACGGCGCGACCAAGATTGTTGACAATAAAATCACTGACCATATTTCTGAAGATAGCAACTTCTTTAGGCAGGGGTGCAGGCTCGACGATGGCAATGGCGTATTCCTCATGCTGACGATCAGGAGCCACCACAGGAGAATAGAAGGTGTGCGGTAGCCGCCGCGGCCCACCGTCGATGATCTCGAAGCCCGGCGGGATGAGAGGCATGGGGTCGAGGGTGAAAGTAGCCATTGTTGGATGCGGTGGAGAAGCTGATGGCAGCGTAGGAGCCGCAGTGGATAATGGCGCGGCTAGGCTGGGCGATGGTGGCGAGGTGGGTGGTGCTGGCATGATGGGCGGTGGCTCGAGAGGCAATGGCGGAAGCGATGGTGTTGCAGGCGTGATGGGACTGGGCAAAGACCCAACTTGGTTAGCTGCGAGGGAAACCGAGGCATCGGGCGAGGAAATCTCAGCTGACCGGCCCGGGGAAGTAGGATTGACCCGCGGGACCCACTTGTAAGTTGGGGAATGCGCAGCGTCGAAGCATCCTTTGGCTCGGTGGCCCAGTCGAAAGCATCTACGGCAGCGAATCGGATTGTTGCACGAATTGGAGTAATGCAGCATAGATAAACAAGTTTGACATTTCCAAACCTTGAAAACAATATCATCAATGAGATCATTAAGTTGAGCAGCATCCTCAGAAAGATCCGGTAGTTGGTCATCCATAACAGCCTGAGAAGATATTCCAACTGTGGCAACAGAAAAATCCAAAGTATCCTGAGATGGTTGGGGCATAACAGACTAGGTCATGACAACCCCGCCCAAGGCTGGAGAGCCATTGTGGGCTATTAAGCCATGTTGGGCTGGAGACCCATGCTGGGCCATGCATCCATGTTGGGCTGAAGAGTCCGACGCAACAAGATCACGTGTGACTGAAACATGTGGAACATGCTCATTTTGAATTAACTGGGTGGGTGCAGATCCGGATATGACGGCGGTGTTCCTGGCAGGGACGTTGATCGTCCCGAAAGAGATGGACGGCATCGCCACCGTCCACTGAAGGTCGGTCACCGGCGGTGGGGGCAAGATCACTTTGTATTGAGGATTCACGACGTAGCCGGCCTCCGAGACCGCATCAACAAGCGGCTGTGTAGCAGGGTACCTATAACCCTTGCAAGCAGGATATTGCTGGAACGTGGCAAAACAAAGATTCTTCCTCAATGATGAACTCGATCTAAAAGAAGATTTAGCCGGGGCTTTATGCATTGCTAGCAACCCCAAAGTGGCACGCTTCTTAGAGGGACTCACAAGAATCCACTCAGCGTCACATTCCTTTTTCCAGATTTTAAATTCACGAATCCAATTAGGGCCACCATTCCCCCAAAGATGAAAATAGAATTTGAATTGTGGACACGCAAACGATCTCAACTGGAGAATGCAGAGGCCAACTTGCTTGCATGAGACAAAAAAGGAGAATACCTTGTCTCGGATGAGTTGAACCGAAAATTCAATTGCCGAACCCCTAATCGCTGATTCCAAAGCAGCCGCCACAGAATCATCATTAAGATGGAATATATGTCTGCTGAAAGACACCACCATAATGAAATGGCCCGTGTCATCTGTGGAATGAATAGATCTCCCACAATGATTGAAAACCTTGTCCGCAAAGATGGCGCCCGCCGAGAAATCCAAGTCCAACGTCGATCCACCAGAAGGACCCATATGAAATGGGTATAGACGTGTAGATCAGAAGCCGCCGGAGTAGATGGGCGGATGGGAAACACAAATCACTGGCTAGAAGAGGAGATCACCGGAAATCCTAGGCTGGAGGTGGGAGGGGTGGGTGGGTGGGTGGAGAGCCATGTCAGTATCATATCATACTTTATAGAACCTATGGCTGGGCATAGGGAATGACTTTCATTCTCTTTCTATTTTCTGCCGTGGTCAACTTCATACCTTGCAACATAGGCAAGAACTCCTTTGACTGTTCCATTTTGAACTACTTCAAAATCTTATGAAGGTATGTATTCATTGAAAAATCTTATCAAGTGTCTTGATCTATCTCTATAGATCTTGATGTCCAATATGTAAGCAGCTTCACCGAGGTTTTTCATTGAAAAATTCTTAATCAAGTACCCTTTTATGCTATCCAGAAATTCTATATCATTTCCAATCAGCAACATGCATCCACATATAATATCAGAAATGGTACAGAGCTCCCACTCACTTTCTTGTAAATACAGGCTTCACCATAAGTCTGTATAAAACCATATGCTTTGATCACCTCATCAAAGTATATATTCCAACTCCGAGATGCTTGCACCGGTCCATAGAAGGATTGCTGGAGCTTGCACACTTTGTTAGCACCTTTAGGATTGACAAAACCTTCTGGTTGCATCATATATAACTCTTCTTTGAGATATCCATTAAGGAATGTAGTTTGACATCCATTTGCCAGATTTCATAATGTGGCAATTGCTAATCATGATTCGGACAGACTTAAGCATCACTACGAGTGAGAAAATCTCAACATAGTCAACACCTTGAACTTGTCGAAAAACTTTTGCGACAATTCGAGCTTTGTAGATAGTAACACTACCATCAGTGTCCGTCTTCCTCTTGAAGATCCATTTATTCTCAATGGCTTGCCGATCATTGGGAAAGTCCACCAAAGTACACACTCTGTTCTCATACATGGATCCTATCTCAGATTTTATGGCCTCAAGCCATCTGTCGGAATCTGGGATCATCATAGCTTCTTCATAGTTCGTAGGTTCATCATGGTCTAGTAACATGACTTCCAGAACAGGGTCACCATACCACTCTAGTGCGGAATGTGCTCTGGTTGACCTACGAGGTTCAGTAGTAACTTGATCTGAAGTTTCATGATCATTATCATTAGCTTCCTCTCTAGTTGGTGTAGGCATCACGGGAACGGTTTTCTGTGATGAGCTACAATCTAATTTGAGAGAAGGTACAATTACCTCATCAAGTTCTACTTTCCTCCCACTCACTAATTTTGAGAGAAACTCCTTCTCTAGAAAGGATCCATTCTTAGCAACAAAGAACTTACCTTTGGATATGTGGTAGAAGGTGTACCCAACAGTTTCTTTTGGGTATCCTATGAAGACGCACTTCTCCGATTTGGGTTTGAGCTTATCAAGTTGAAGCTTTTTCACATAAGCATCACAACCCCAAACTTTAAGAAACGGCAATTTTGGTTTCTTGCTAAACCATAGTTCATACGGTGTCATCTCAATGGATTTAGACGGTGCCCTATTTAACGTGAATGCATAACCCCAAAACAATAGTGGTAAATCAGTAAGAGACATCATAGATCGCACCATATCTAATAAAGCATGGTTACGACGTTCAGAC
Source organism: Triticum urartu (assembly GCF_003073215.2). Classification (NCBI taxonomy): domain Eukaryota; kingdom Viridiplantae; phylum Streptophyta; class Magnoliopsida; order Poales; family Poaceae; genus Triticum; species Triticum urartu. The sequence goes on from NC_053028.1 coordinate 230,013,309, forward strand.
ACACCATTACGCTGTGGTGTTCCAGGTGGTGTGAGTTGTGAAACTATTCCACATTATTTTAAATGAAGGCCAAACTCATAACTCAAATATTTGCCTCCGCAATCAGATCGTAGAAACTTTATTTTCTTGTTACGATGATTCTCCACTTCACTCTGAAATTCTTTGAACTTTTCAAATGTTTCAGAGTTGTGTTTCATTAAGTAGATATACCCACATATGCTCAAATCATGTGTGAAGGTCAGAAAATAGCATTACTCACCGTGTGCCTCAACACTCATCGGACCGCATACATCGGTATGTATTATTTCCAATAAGTCATTATCTCGCTTCATTGTTCCGAGGAGGTTTAGTCATCTTGCCCATGAGGCATGGTTCGCAAGTATCAATTGATTTATAATCAAGTGATTCCAAAAGCCCATCTGCATGGAGTTTCTTCATGTGCTTTACACCAATATGACCTAAATGGTAGTGCCACAAATATGTTGCACTGTCATTATCAACTTTGCATCTTTTGGCATCAATATTATGAATATGTGTATCACTACGATCGAGATTCAATAAACCATTTAAACTGTGTGTATGACCATAGAAGGTTTTATTCATGTAAACAGAACAATAATTATTCTCTGACTTAAATGAATAACCATATTGCAATAAACATGATCCAATCATATTCATGCTCAACGCAAACACCAAATAACATTTATTTAGGTTCAACACTAATCCTGAAGGTAGAGGGAGTGTGCGATGGTCATATTATCAACCTTGGAATCACTTCCAGTACACATCGTCACCTCACCCTTAACTAGTCTCTGTTCATTCTGTAACTCCTGTTTCGAGTTACTAATCTTAGCAACTGAACTAGTATCAAATACCTAGGTGCTACTACAAACACTAGTAAGGTACACATCAATAATCTGTATATCAAATATACTTTGTTCACTTTGCCATCCTTCTTATCCGCCAAATGTTTGGGGCAGCTCCACTTCGAGTGACCATTTCCTTTGCAGTAGAAGCACTCAGTTTCAGGCTTGGGTCAGCTTTGGGCTTCTTCATGGGAGTGGCAACTTGCTTGCCATTCTTCATGAAGTTCCCTCTCTTTCCCTTACCCTTTTTTTTGAAACTATTGGTCTTGTTAACCATCAACGCTTGATGCTCTTTCTTGATTTCTACTTCGTTGATTTCAACATCGCGAAGAGCTTGGGAATCATTTTTGTCATCCCTTGCATATTATAGTTCATCACGACGCTCTAGTAGCTTGATGATGTCGACTAGACAACTCTGTCAATCACTATCTTATCTGGAAGATTAACTCCCACTTGATTCAAGTGATTGTAGTACTCAGACATTCTGAGAACATGCTCACTGACTGAGCTATTCTCCCCCATCTTGTAGGCAAGTACTTGTTAGAGGTCTCATACCTCTCGACACGGGCATGAATCTGAAATACCAATTTAGCTCTTGGAAAATCTCATATGCTCTGTGGCATTCAAAATGTTTTGAAGTCCCGGTTCTAAGCCATAAAGCATGGCGCACTAAACTATCAAGTAGTCATCAGATCGAGCTTGCAAAATGTTCCTAACGTCTGCATCTGCTCCTGTAACATGTTTATCACCTAGCGGTGCTTCAAGGACATAATTCTTCTGTGCAGCAATGAGGATAATCCTCAGATCCCGGACCCAGTCCGCATCATTGCTACTATCATATTTCAACTTAGTTTTCTCTCTAGGAACATATAAAAAACATAGGGGAGCTACAACGCGAGCTATTTGATCTACAACATAGATATGAAAATACTATCAGGAATAAGTTCAATTAATCAAATTACTTAAGAACTCCCACTTAGATAGACATCCCTCAAGTCATCTAAATGATACGCGATCCAAATCAACTAAACCATGTACGATCATCATGTGAGATGGAGTAGTCATCAATGGTGAACATCTCTATGTTGACCATATCTACTATATGATTCACGTTTGACCTTTCGGTCTCTAGTGTTCCGAGGCCATGACTGTACATGCCAGGCTCGTCAAGTTTAACCTGAGTATTCCGCATTTGCAAAACTGTCTTGCACCCGTTGTATGTGAACATAGAGTCTATCACACCCGACCATCATGTGGTGTCTCAACTCGATGAACTGTCGCAACGGTGCATACTCAGGGAGAACACTTATACCTTGAAATTTTATTTAAGGGATCATCTTATAATGCTACCGCCATACTAAACAAAATAAGATGCTTAAAAGATAAACATCACATGCAATCAAAATATGTGACATGATATGGCCATCATCATCTTGTGCTTTTGATCTCCATCTCCAAAGCATCGTCATGATCTCCATCATCACCGGCTCGACACCTTGATCTCCATCGTTGCATCGTGGTCGTCTCGCCAACTATTGCTTATAGAACTATCACTAATGCATAGTGATAAAGTAAAGGAATTACATGGCGTTTTCATTTCACACAACAAAAAGAGACAACCATAAGGCTCCTGCCGGTTGCTGATAACTTTTACAAAACATGATCATCTCATACAATAACGTGTATCACACCATGTCTTGACCATATTACATCACAACATGCCCTGCAAAAACAAGTTATACGTCCTCTAGTTTGTTGTTGCAAGTTTTACGTGGCGCTACGGGCTTCTAGCAAGAACCGTTCTTACCTACACATCAAACCACAACAGTGTTTCGTCAAGTTTGCTATTTTAACCTTCTTCAAGGACCGGCCGCAGTCAAATTCGATTCAACTAAAGTAGGAGAAACAGACAGCCGCTAGCCACCCTTATGCAAAACTAGTTGCATGTCTGTCGGTGGAACCGGTCTCATGTGCGTGGACATGTAAGGTTGGTCCGGGCCACTTCATCCCACAATACCGCTAAATCAAAATAAGACATTGGTGGTAAGCAGCATGACTATCACCGCCCACAACTCTTTGTGTTCTAATTGTGCATATCATCTACGCATAGCCCTGGCTCATGATGCCACTGTTGGGAGACGTAGCATGCAATTCCAAAAAAATTCCTACACTCACGCAAGATCTATCTAGGAGATGCATAGCAACGAGAGGGGGAGAGTGTGCCTATGCACCCTTGTAGACCAAAAGTGGAAGCGTTTGACAATGCGGTTGATGTAGTCGAACTTCTTCTCGTTCCGACCGATCAAGTACCGAATGTACGACACCTCCGAGTTCTGCACACGTTCAACTCAATGACATCCCTCGAACTCTTGATCCAACAAAGTGTCGAGGAAGTAGATGAGTTCCGTCAGCACGACGGCATGGTGACGGTGATGGTGAAGTGATTCGCGCAGGGCTTCGCCTAAGCACCACGAGAATATGACCGAGGGTGTAATTTGTGGAGGGGGGCGCCGCACACGGCTAACATATGTTGTTGTGTGTCTTCTAGGCACCCCTCCCCATGTATATATAGGTGGGAGGGGAGGGGAACAACCTTGGGGCATCCCAAGTAGGAGGAATCCTACTTGGGGGCCTAGTCCAATTCGCCCCCCTTACCATATTTTCCGCAGGGGGAAGGAAGGAGGAGGGAGGAGGGAAGGAAGGGGGAGGCCGAATCCCTTCCCTTCCTTCTCTCTTCCCCTCTTTCCTTCCTCCTCTGGCTTGGCCCATATGGGGGGCGCAGCAGCCCCTGCTGGCTGCTGTGTTTCACCTCTTGGCCCATTAGGCCCATATATTTTGCTGGGGTTGCCCGAAACCCCTTCCGGTGACCCGATATGTACCCGGTACCCTCCGGAACACTTTCGGTGTCCGAATACTATCGTCCTGTTGGGGAATGTAGCATGCAATTTCAAAAAAAATCCTATGATCACGCAAGATCTATCCAGGAGATGCATAGCAACGAGTGGGGAAGAGTGTGTCCATGTACCCCCATAGACCGAAAGCGGAAGCATTAGGTTAACACGGTTGATGTAGTCGAACGTCTTTACGGTGCATTATAATACACCAGAGCACATGTATTATATGGCCGATCTAACAGATGAGAATAATTGGGCCTTTTTAAGCCCAAGGGTATTTTCGACTTAATTTTTTACCTTTAATCGGCCCAATTTGGTCCAGGGGTATTATCGTCCTAAAATTTTCGATTAAATTAATTGCATTAATAAAGCACTTCATTATAGAGGTCCCATCATCGTGCGTACTCTTTTGAATTTGGTTCGAGCGGTTCATCCTCTCTCCTCCTCTCGAGCCCTAACCTCGGGCGCCCTCGATCGCCGCCGATCGCCTCCGGCGCCCTCGATCGCCCCCGGCGCCCTCGATCGCCGCCGATCGCACTCGCCGTGTCTACCCCTCCTGCTCCTACTCCCCCTCACTCCCTCCATCGCAAGTCACCCCAGTCGGGTCGCGGCGCCAGATCCTTCCCCGAGCGGATGCCACCTTCCCCGACCCGAGGGGCCACATCATCCTCATCGACGTGCATCAACTTTTTCACGCCGGATCTTCGCTGTAAGTGCCTAGCCATCTCAAATCTTTTCTGGTCCCTTCTGCATATAGAACCAATAGGGGTCGGATTTGATTCGGGTTTAGGATATGTCATGTGAGGTTTAGGGTTTATCGTTTCAGAAAGTTGTGAGGAGATTTCGGTCGGATTTGGTTAGGGTTTAGGATATGTCATCTGAGGATTAGGGTTTATCTTTTCAGAAAGTTGTGATGAGATTACGATTGAAAGGAAGTGTAAGTCGGATGTAGCTACGACATATTGAAGGACTTAGTTAGGATTATGTGGCATGAGAAAGTTGTCAGCAGATTTGGTTTCAACTTTTGAATTGAGTTTCGAGATATTTTGGATTTAGTTAGGAGATAATTATTTTGTATGGAGTTTGGACTTATTTTGGATTTAGTTAGGAGATAATTTGGATTTAGTTAGGACATACTTTTGGATTTTGTTACGAGATAATTTGGATTTAGTTAGGATATAATTTTGAATGGAGTTTGGAGATAATTGATCTATCAGGGTGGATCTATCAAGGCATTTGAAGGACTCGTGGACTTTGGCTTTAGTTAGGAGATCATTAGTTAGAGCTAGTACAATCAATTACAAATTTCTGGATTTAGTCAGGGCATATTTACTTACAGCTTTTGAAGGACTGAGTTAGGTACATGAATCCGATATGAAAAATTAAATCAATTATTTAAGCAGAGTAGTGCATAATTTCGGTAACGTATGCTATCCATCCGTAACATTGACTATCTGTTTCCGCTGGCAACATAACGACATGGATTATAAAGGCAACGGTGGCAAAACTTGGGTGATACAGGCAAGGACGACAAGGACATGGGTCATAGAGGCAACAAAGGCAAAGGCATGGACCCCAAAGGAATGGATGGTATGTGCATGGATGATAAGGATAATGAGGATGCAGGCAAGGATGGCATAGACATGGATGATGTACACATACAAGGTAAAGGAATTGATAATAAAGGCATGGCTGGTTCAGACCTGAATGAGTGTATGGAATACTTAGAGATTGTGAAGAAGACGTTCAGGACTGAGGAAGAAGCCTACATGTTCTACGTAGGCTATGCGAGAAAAAAGGATTTGGTGTTAGAAAGGATGATCCGAAGTACAGGGGTCTGGGTCCGAAAAAAAATGCATACAGAAGGACATACAAGTGCTGCAAACAAGGATGGCGGGCCCTTAAGCACTTTAACAGAGCTGAAAGAAAAAGAACACCGAGGGGTCTTTCTCGGTGTGGGTGTCCCGCTCTTTTTCAGGTTGAGCTACAAGATAGCAGTGGCCTCTGGTTCGTCAAGAATTTTGTGGACAAGCATAACCATCTGTTTGTCCCTGCTGACCTGACTCCGTACTTGTCGGCTCATCGTAGAATGACTGACGCACAAAAGGCCGATGTCATCGAGTATGTTGTCGGTGGACTTTAAACACATCAGATTATGAATGTAATGGAGAAGAATGCCGGAGGTCCCGACAAGCTTGGATTTATAGATCGAGATCTATACAACCATGTTTCAGTCCAGAAGAAGCGCAAGATAGAAGGCAGTGATGCTAGATATTTGCTCACCTATATGATTGCACAGAAAAAAGCAGACCCGGAATTCTTTTTCAAATACACAAAAGACAGCGAAGGCCATTTGAGGAACATATTCTGGGCTGACTCACAATCCCGCATCGACTATGTTGCCTTTGGTGGTGTCGTGGTGTTCGACAGTACATATCGGTCTAACAAGTACAGGCTTCCGTTTGTTCCATTTGTTGGTCTGAACCATCACCGCAGCACAGTTTTGTTTGGGGTTGGTCTAGTGTCAGATGAGACAGTTGCATCATACCAGTGGCTTTTTCATGTATTTTTGGAGGCAATGTTCCAGACGGCACCAATTTCAGCAATCACCGATGGGGACGGTGCAATGGCTAAAGCAATAGCTACTGTCTGGACCGGAACAGATAATCGTTTGTGCACATGGCATATCAAGGAGAATATGGTGATGCACCCCACAAGGAAAAGCTGGAGCAATTTAGGGAATTCATTTACCGTCGTTGGGATGTTGATGAGTTTGAGAAAAGATGGGAGGCTTATAAGGTTCGGTTCAAAATAAAACCAACGGGCAAGAGGTCGTCATGGGTTAACAGGATGTACGAGCTGCGACACAAATGGGCTGCTGCGTACACAAAGGGTAGATATTTCCTAGGCATGATGAGTAATCAGAGGAGTGAGTCTCTCAACTCAAGGCTTCATGTGCACCTGAACAGGAAGATGCAGCTTGTTGATTTGTTGCAGCATGTTGAGCACTGTGTATCCATAATGTGTAAGACTGAAGCAGCATTAGACGCAGTAGCAACACATACGATACCCTTCACTAAGCTGAATGCACACCCTCTGGAGATTGCTGCCTCTTATATTTATACAACTGTGATGTTTCCAAAGGTAAAGTGTCAGATTGTCGAAGGGACAAATTGGCAGGTCACGGAGCGGGTAGCATGTGATGGTTTGGTCGTGTTTGGAGTTTTGCGCAAAGCCCCATATGATAAAGTCCCATATGGCAGGGATGCTAGAGAATTGCAAGGTAAGGAAGGTAAGTATGCTGAGGACTTGCATGCAAAAAACTTGGATGCTGAGGATCCCAATGACTTGGAAGGTAAGGATGCCGAGGACTTGCATGCAAAAAACTTGGATGCTGAGGATCCCAATGACTTGGAAGGTAAGGATGCTGAGGACTTGCATGCAAAAAACCTGGATGCTGAGGATCCCAATGACTTGGAAGGTAAGGATGCTGAGGACTTGCATGCAAAAAACTTAGAAGCTGAGGATCCCAATGACTTGCAAGGCAAGGATGGTGTGTACTTGCATGCCAAAAACCTGGATGCTAAGGATCCCAATCACTTGGAAGGTAAGGATAGTGAGGAGTTGGAGGCAAAAAAGTTGGATGCACAAGGCGTGGATGCTAAGCCTGTGGATTTTATATATCACGTGACTTTTCTGTTTACAGGAGCAAGACTAGATGATGCAGCTTGTAAATGTAAAAAGTTGGAAAGTCAGGATTACCCATGCGCACATATATTCTCCGTTCTGGATCATCTTGGTGTACGCACATTGACAAAAAAATTTGTCAAGAAAAGATGGACAATGCATGCCAAGCTAGCATTCCCTTCTTCGAGGATTGCGAATACTCATGTATGGTCTGATCACATGAATAAGTATCATCAACTACGCAACATGGCTAGTGACGCTTTATTCATAGCCGCAGCTAGCGATTCACAGTCAGAACAGGTGATGGAGTTCCTCTGGAGTATATTGGTTGATGGAGAAAAAACTGATTTGGATGAAGGCCATAAATCATTTGTTCCTTTGCCGGCATACTTCTCTGCTGCTCGCGAATGCTGCACTGATGACGTGGAAAATCCAATCAAAATAGTTCCAAAAGGGAGACCAACTACCAAAGAATCGAACAAGAGGATTAAATCCAGGCTCGAGCGGATGAGATGGAAAAAAGCAACGAAGTTAGTGCACATGTTTATCTCATTGTTCATTTCCATACATGCTTACAATGTTAATATGTTCTCTCTTTTTCTTCAATTTACTCAGGAACAAATTGGGGAAATCAAAGGTCACAAGGAGGAAGAAGCGAAAAGACAAAGACTCAGAGACAGAAGAAGACACAGATTCAGATATAGAAGAAGAGGAAGATTCAAAAAAAGCAACAAAGTTAGTGCACATGTTTATATCATTGTTCATTTCCATACATGCTTACAGTGTTAATATGTTCTCCCGGAGAGTGTTCACATGTTTTTCTTCAATTTACGCAGGAAAAAATCGGGGAAATAAAATAGCACAAGGAGGAAGAAGCAAAAAGAAGAGACAGAGTCAGATACAGAAGAAGAGACAGAGGCAGATACAGAAGAAGAGGAAGATTCAGGTACAGAAGAAGAGGAAGATTCAGGTACAGAAGAAGAGGAAGATTCAGATGCAGAAGAAGAGGGAGATTCAGATGTAGAAGAAGAGGGAGATTCAGATGAGGAAGAAGAGGAAGATTCAGATGCAGAAGATGGTGGGCTGAGGAGGGCTAGAAAGAGACCATTGGAGGTTGCAGAAGAGGATTACGCAAAACCAAACAAGTGGGAATTAGCACAATTGTGCGTACTTAAACATGTTTTCGAATGCTGGCTGCAGATTCATCTATTTCATTTTTTGCAGGAAACGCAAGGGCTCTCCAAATGTCAATGCCGGGAGGATGAAAAAGAACGATGACAAGGGTGCGCGAGGAAAACCAGTGAAGTTAGTGTCTGTACTTACATGTCCGCTCTAGAAGTCGGGTATTTGCTAGTACTATGTTGATGTTTCTTAACTTTTCCAGGAAAGACTCTAGTAAGGGCGGTAAAGAACAGGCCAAAGGGGTGATGAAGACAAAAAGGCCTGATAGGAATGTACCACAGGCTGAGCGAATAAGAGCTGTCAAGTTAGCTTCTGTAGCTATGAAGAGAAAATCAGTGAAGTTAGTGTTTTTTCTATTATAGTGTACTGTACATGCTCAAATCTTCTTTGCTATCCTATTAACAAACGTTGTTTCATGCAGGAAAGCTAAAGTGAAGTCGAGACAGGATGGTTAGATGCACAGGGTCAAGCAGAGAAAACAAAAGGATTTCAGGGGTCGAAAAATTGAGAACAAACTAAAGTAGACAGTTTTCCATGCCGTGATCCACCTTGTTTCTCATGTATTAGACCTATTTGATGGACTGCCACTATTTTTCTGAATTCCTCATTTGATTGGTACACCCTCATTTTATTATGGACGGCTCGACATGGTAGGCTAGTTATGATTTATCAACATCGATGAAACAATGCATTTTTAGTGCAGTTGGTTTTCTATTTTTTTCATTTCTTACATAATATATTGCTGAAATTTGTTCAAAGTGTAGTCAAATTTCATACTTGAAACATAAAATAGAAACCGAAAATTTATATATATAAGAAAATAGAACGTTAATAGAAACCTCGTTTTCAAATAACATTGAAAATTGTTTATTTTCAAATAGAAAATAAGCATACTGATATTTTAAAAATAGCATGCTCATTTAAAAAAAACATGTTCAATTGAAAAGAAAATATAATGAATATGCTGATTTAAAAATATCATGCTGGTTTTAAAAATAGCATGCTGATTTAAAAATTATGCTACTTTTAAAATAACATGCTAATTTCAAAAATAGCATGCTAATTTTAAAAATAGCATGGTACTTTTAAAAATATAATGCTCTTTTCAATATGCTACTTTTAAAATAGCATGCTGTTTTTGAAATCAGCATGATATTTTTAAAAAATAGCATGCTTATTTTAAAAATATACTGCTTTCAATATGCTAATTTTAAAATAGCATGCTGATTTCAAAAATAGCATGCTGATTTTAAAAAAATAGCATGCCGATTTCAAAAATAGCATGCTGATTTCAAAAGTAGCATGCTGATTTAAAAAAAATCATGTTCTTTTGAATATGTTGTTTTTAAAAATAGCATGCTGATTTCAAAATAACAGCCTCATTCTAAAAATACAACGTTGTTTTTAAAATATAACGTTGTTTTTAAACTGATTTCAAAAAATACATGCTTTTTAAAATATGCTGTTTTGAAAGCAGTGTGCTGATTTTGAAATCAGCATGCTATTTTTAAAAACAACATATTCAAAAGAACTCGTACTAGCCAACACACAAACCTCGTTCAAAAATGAAAGTAGTGTCTAATCCATTTGAAACCCGGTTAGATTTGATTCTAAGAATACTAGCATCACTATGGCAAAAAAAGGAAATATAATTGCAGTCCATAAAGGTAATTATATCAAGGAGGGTACCAGGGTGCGTTATATATGTAGACTTGCATAGCAAGTACATTACGCCACATAGGGTTCATACTACCACCAAGTTACTGCCAAGTTCCACTTACTGGACGATCTTCATATCCAGTCGGACCCAAAAGTTATACCACCAAAGTACCAGTTACTACCAAGTACCAATTACTACTAAGTTGCACTTACTGGACCCTAAAGCTGATACTACCAACTTGCAGTTACTGGCTAGTACATACAGATTATAAAACTAGCGTCAAACTACTGCGGCGGGTCAACGAATCCTCATGCCACTAACCATGTTCACCCTAAGCCCACCTCAACTCCTTTCCATGAACCTGAAGATAGCCATTTGATCTTCTTTCATTCTGGCGCCCTCAATGACTTCTCTCTAGTTCTTCGTCATGATCGCTCGCCCATCCTTCTTGCCCATCTTGAACAAGACCTTTTTATTACCTTCAAAATGTTCGCTGGTGACACGCACAACCATGGGATTTTGCAGATAATCTTTGAGGTAGGCCTGACTGTACTACTTTGAGAAGCACTGATTGCACAGGGAAATAAATAATGTTACATAAAAATGAAGTATAATTTGCACACAAAAAAGTAAGAATGATTTGCACAACCACGCCCGTCCTCCTCTCATCTCTACATGATGGCATTTTCACTAGTGAAGTACGATTTGCAAAAAGAAAAGTCCAAGTATTTACCATCTTGCTCTTCCCTCTGATGACTGCCGAGCGAGTGACGGTGCTGACATAGTATGGTATGGGAGGTTGGCACTGCTTTACTATGGATTTGAGATAGTCCCACCGATCCTCGTTTAGCAATACATGGTTGCCGTAGAAGATGCGATCCTTGAAAGTTCCTTTTCTCACATGGAATCCCGGTCCTGTATAAAAAAATTAAGATGACAGAGTAGTAAATAATTTCATATGTAAGATCTAGAACATCAGCACTGGGTTAATGATCAATGCCTACTCCAATGATCAAGAAATGAAGGACATAGATAACCCAATCACATCCACCCAACAATATCTCGTAGAAACATGGGCAAACTGAATATTTGATTTATTTAAACTAACAACTAAACACTGCTCTATGTAAGCTCTAGTTCAGTCAATGTTGATTTGGAAGGTCATTTAGAACCCAAACAGAGTAATGTGTGGTAATCAAGTGTCACTCAAACATCAACTTTCGATATTTCACGGTTCATTTAATATCCGACCAGCCAAATGAACTTTACCCCGTAGTGCCAAGATAGGATCGTGGTCCACATCTCCATCTCCATCAGAACTATCATCAGTGTCATAGTCGCTAGAGGTGTCGCCATCACCGCTATAGCTGTCACTCCCACGTGAAGTGCCATCTGAAGCATCATCTGAGGTGGTCCGGTGATCACTCTCTTCACTGCTGATGAGGATGGTTTCCCTTGCCATTCAAACCCGTTGCATGCATTGCAATGAACAAATGTTAGTTATTGATATATGAAATCAGTCTTCCATTATGACTTGTTAGCACCATATACAATGTGAATAATCTTTTCGCATACTTCTTGCTAAGTACGTAGTTCATGTATAAACATCTACACGAAAAAGCTAGTCGACAACTATTCACACGACTAGTCAAGACTAGTGGTTAGACTCATAATCATTGGGCAGACATAACCAATTATGATATTTCAAGGTTAAAATTTTGTGAGCTGGACAAGAAAACTTGGTAACCAACCAATTAGTAGCCATGTAAAAATGAACCATGATTGACTACTCTCATCGAGCAATACGTGAAACTATAACTGATCTGCCTTTGATCACTGCAAATTTCCTGCTGGGCTGTTGTGTGGTACCATCAGGTAATAAATATACAGTCTTTAAATTGTCCCAACAAAACAAATAATGCATTTGCTGCTGTACATAACATTTTTGGAGGTAGCTGTGGAGGTTAATTTTCCAATTTCAAGTGAGAATAAGGACATGATAGAATCCCTCAAGCAAGATGACAGCATAGTGAAGGCTATGAGAACGAGCAAGGTATGCTGACCAATTGTCACTCTTTTGTATACTTGATATTTATTTACTCATTACTACCCATACCAACAAGTAAAATCATGATTATGAAGTATAATGTCAGAAAATCCAACATTGAGGAATTTGTTGCAATGTGTACTACTAGCTCACAGGAAATTTTCATTGACCCCAACAAGCCCATACCATATCTTGGAGATAGGCTGACATAATTCAAGTAAGCAGTAACAACAATCAGCAAAAATATGCACCAACCAAAAATATTACATGTGTGCACATATCATCAAAAACATGCACCAATCAAGAGCAGTCTATACTTGACAAATCCTTCAAAATATGCACTAATCATCATACTACCATCGAGTAATACATGAAACTATAACTGATCCTCATTCCATCATTACAAATTTCCTCATGGACTGCTTCTGTGCTTGCCTTTTTAGTTTTTAGTAACTAAGCATCAGCAAATACATATACACAGTATTTAAACTATCCCAACAAACCAAAACATGTGTATGCTCCTGTGAATATAATTTTTCTATATCTAGCAGTGGGGGGCCATTTTCCAGGGGAAAAAGTACTTGATAGCATCTGTCAAGCAAGATGATAGCATAGTGAAGGCTATGTCGATGAGCAAGGTATGCTGGCCAACACCCACCTTTTTCTCTTACTTGCATGAAAGTGTTTACCCATTACTACCCATACGAACAAGTAAAACCATGCTTACGCAGTACATTGTCAGATTATCTTGCTGTAAAATTAGTTGTTGCAATATGACCTACTAGTTGGCAGTAAATCTGCGAATACCCGAAACATGCACACAAGCAAGTGTCAGATTTTAACTTGGGCGGTGCTGCTAGATCGCAAAATTAAGGTCAGATCGACATTAGAAGGGCAGGGAAGATCAATCTTACCTGCGAAGTGGTACCAGATGGGGCTGGAGTAGACTTGTTCGAAGCTGGCACCACCGGAGCTTCGGGCGGCGCGACAAGGATTGGGGAGAAGAGGTGCCGTTGTCGGACCTTGCTGTCGACGAAGCAGTGGAGAATCGTGGTCGGAGCAGGGGGGAGTGGGTGGCCTCGCGGATCTGGCCAATTTGACGACGACGGGGGCGGCCAAGGTGACGGCTAGGAAAACCCTAGCCGTCGCCCTCCGCGTCGCCTCTCTGTCTCTGCAAAGAACGAAGTGTGGTGGGATTGGGAATGGGGGTGGGGTTGGGGTTGGGGCCATCGCTCGCTTTTCTCTCTGCTCCCACTTGTGCAGGCCCACAAAAGGAACAAAGTGTTGGGCCGGATCAATGCAGATTTGGTAGCTTTACCAATTCTGGCCAAACACAAAAGATCAGCATGACCACAGGTGTTCTTTTAAAGGAACCCTAAAAATACACTGCTGTTCATATTGCATGTGGATGAGTCTTTCAGTACCAATTGATCTTGAATAATTTTAAGCAATCCACAGTATATATATATATATGAAAATAATGGTTAACCAATAAAATGGTAAACTATTAGATGCAAGGTTGCAAATATTTGAAAAAATGAATAATTGAATTGTATGCATTTTTATGATTAAATTTAATAAATGTAACATTTTTGCAAAAACTATGATAAATTAAAATATTCATTGGTATTTTAAAAAAAAACCACGAATGACTACTTATGCCAACCAGAACTTCTTCATGGTTTCGTTTATTCATCTATTCTTTGGCATGCTGGTTCTCATAACGCCTTCTTCGAACCTTCTCTTTGTCTGACAAATTCCTGAGATATTGGGCTAGGGCCTTGTGTTTCACCCTCACACATGCTTCATTTGGTATCCTTTGGCAACTCCTTCGGCGTGCTCAAGAATACTAACGAAAGCCGGGTCCAGATATTTGCCACAGAACGCGCAATGATATGCCATACGCTTAAGCACGTTGCACTGTCCATTCTGCAATTCTTCAAGGGTTTTCTGAGTGTGTGCATCCATCTCTCCTTCGGAAATGTCCGCATAATCATGAGAATAAGGCTGCAAGTTTAAATTATGTATGATATAAGCTGCACCATTGTTTACAGTACCTAATATTCCCTAAGTTTCATACTATAGTGCCTATAAATTATTTTTAAAGTAAATATTTATTAACTTTGAAAATTTAAGGAGAAAAAACAATATCAAATCCATATGAAAGCATAAATCATATGATGTACTTTAAAAAAATTGTCAATAAACATGCACAACCTTTATGATGTCTGACTTTTAGCATAAAACCAAAACACACTAAATTGTGGAGTGGATGAACCATTAATTTCTCAAAGATTGATTGAATAAATAATGATCATTACGTACTGATGATCAACATTATATTTAGAGCTAGATTCCATTATGCCAATTCAACAATGTATTGATGGTTTAATGATTAACCTCTAACCTTAAACTTGAAGACAGATCTAGGGTTAAAAAATTAAAATTACCATAACGGAATTCTAGTCCATGCCGTGCATGTGCTGCTTCTTGTGATCGACGACGGAGTACTGCACCTCGTTGACACGATGCTTCTCTGGGTCGGGTAGTCCAAAGCTTTCTCGTGGGGATCCTCATCCATGCGATGGACGACGACGTCGGTGGTTAGCTCCGCAAGTCCACGATCTGTCACAACGGCGTCCATGACAGGCCCCCCACGTCCATGTCCCCGCTCTGTCACGACGGCCAATCGACCTCCCCGAGTGGATTTCATATCCGGCGGCAGCAAGGCGGGTGTGTGAGCGACGACGATAGTTTTAGAGCGTGCGCTAGGGGGAGAGATGCGGGGAGTAATTGGTAGTTACCTACTACAGCAGAAATACTTTGGCGTTGGGCACCTACAATGCAGCCGGCTTATTTAGGCGCTTAATTAGGATCTTGGAAAAAAAATCACAATCGTAGGCGCTTGGGACAGGCGCTAGGAACTGGATTTTGTACATCTACGTGATGCAATCCAAAGTTCGTGTCCGGGGTGGATGGGTTGGGGATTGAAAATTTTAAGACCTTATTTTCCTAGTGCATAACTCGTGCTCAGCGCAAATCAATCTTTATGTTATTATCACAATCATCTTCATAGGAAATTCAATTCCAAGGTGCAGCTACGAAATAGTATAAGCACAATAACCAACCATAGCCGGATTATTAGCAGAACAATTTATATAGATCAAAAAATGACCTCTAAAGTGCTCAACACATGTAACCTAGCAAGTTAGGTAACACATCTACACAATCTGGATAGGCATCTCATCGATTAAAGAAAAAAAGAAACCCTGTCCTTCCCCAAAAATAGAGAAAAGGACAGACTAGACATTTCCTTTTTGAGTCACCATCTTCCTTCTTGAAAACCACATGTACACACTCATCATGTATACCATAACACATCAGAATCTGGTAACGAGCGCTCACAAGCTTAACTAGCTTCAAACAAACCTAGACAATCAGGGTTTTATGCTACTTAATCTAAATGAGCCGATGATTAATGAGCACGAGTTTAACAAGCAGAGATGCCAAACCACACACCAATTAACATAGTTCTACCTTAGTTCAACACTTCCATACATACAAAAGCAAGCACCACTTAGTAGTACTGGTGCACATAGTTCGACCATAAACGTTCACCAACAAAGTATAGCACAGGGAAGTACTTAGCATAGTTAAAACCAAAAGAGCATCAGTTCTAGCTGCGAGGGTGCGCACTTCCCTAAAGCCTCAAAGAAGCCTCATCAAGTACTCGGCATACGCGGCGTGCTTCACCCTGAAAGCGTAGCCATTCTTGATGCTGCCTTGGGATGTTCCGACTGCATGGTTGATGGTACTTCTCAGGTCGCCTTTCATCAGCTTGTTGCAGTAAGGGCATCCGTAGCCCCCCCTTCCGATTCTTCGCCTGATACGTTTCTCGAGCACACCACTGTTCAGCTCCCTCGCCTTCTGCCTCCTGTAGATCCTCTGGGTTTCTTGGTCGTTGTCGACGTCGTCACTTAGGACCTACATGTAGTACCAAATGTTGCGTAAGTATATCTAATATGAGAATTCAGCAGGCACAGAGTCTATGAAACATAATGTAATTGATGACAACATAAAATATCTTCAAATGATGTTGAAAAAATAAATGCATAACTTATTAGTTGGTACATAAGCAACTAAATGGGATAGTACTATATAGTAAAAAAATGAAGGATCAATCATACATGTCGAAGAGAGCACTAGCATTGCCACATTTTGCCACACATTTTTCCCAAGCTTGCCTAAGGTTAGTTCATCATAATGAGAGCCACAAGTTGGCAAGCCTGAGGGAACCTTGCCACACTTTTTGTGTGTATGCCATGTGGGACCCAAGTGTGGCTTGCCTAAGGTGTGAATGGAACCAAACACTCACTTAAGTTGGTCAAACTTGCCTAACCTTAGGTATGGCAATCTTTGGCAAAGTCACTAACCAAACAACCTTTAGTGCAACAAAATTCACTTGTTATGTAAAAATGCATGAACTGATGATGTAACATGGCAGAGCAGCATACAGATGTACTAATGCAAAAAAAGACTTATAACTTACATGCATGACTAGATAAAATAGCTTGTGAGCTGTATCTATTTAGGGTTAGAATTTTGTGTGTTTATGATGATGGATATTGAAAGTCCACATGTTATCGTCGTGGAAGTTTCCCCTGTTGATCAATACCCCACCGATCAATGTTCCTGAACCATTCAACGTTCTAGGTAAAGTAGTTAATTATTATGAATTCTGACAATAAGTGATCCCAAATGTTGTGCTTACAAAAAGGGTTTTTATCATTTATGCCACCAGTTGTGTCCCACAATTAAGTATCACCACTAGGAATTTCTACTGCTAAAAAAGCCATTGCTTCTTTATACACATGCTAAAAAATGTCACTGCACATCATTATTGTGATATCAAATCTATCTTGACATGATATAATGGCATCAATACCTATGGACCAACATGCCAGCTCTCCCTCTATCTCACTACAATAAAGTGTGGGCCCACTTGATCCCAACAACGTTCTTATTTTCCTATAAAATTATTCGCTTACTCCTCACAAGTGGGGCCATACTTATCATTGTGAGATAGAGAGAACTGAAATGTGGGCCTGGGATTTTTTTGTCATATTGGATGGTCAACAAGTTTTAAATGAAAATAACAATGTCTAATGGCATTATTGAGCAAACATCTAACGGAACGATGGCATTTTTTATACATCTAATGGCATTTCTGAGTAAGCATGTCACGAATCGATGGCATTTTTGAGCGGCTGTAACTTCTAAGGGAAAAACTGAGTAGTGGGATACAACTGGTGGCATAAATAATAAAAACCCTACAAAAGAACTAATTAAAACAACTCAAGTAAAACATTGATGATATCCAATTTCATTCTAAAATAGCCATTGCTTAGAGATAATCAATGTTTAAAATCATTGCCACAACCACTTATGGAACATTTAAACCAAAGATCGATCAAGTGCAACCAAACATGTACTCAACATTTTAATACCTTATTTGCCTTGTACTGACCAGATAAAACCTAGGATATTACAAAATAAATAAATAAATAAAGGGGATAGTTGACTAACCTCTTCCTCGTTCTCGTCGGCGACGACCACAGGTGGGGGCAAGGGAGGCAACATCCGCGGCAGACGAACACCCGGCTGAGGCCGAGGAGCCACCGCCTGCTCCGGCAGAGGAGCCAGAGGAGCTACCTATTCCGGATTATTAGCAGAATAATTTATATAGGTCAAAAACTGACATATACATGCCTCAATAAATGTAATCTAGCTACACAGTTGTGGATCCAGGATTTCATACTTGGGTGTTCAAAAATTTATATTGCAAACTAAAACCACAACAATATTTTTCAAATGAAGGGAGTAATATCTAAAATTTACATGTGAAAAGATTCTTAGTCCATCGTAATGACAGTACTGACATGAATGACAGAAAATGAAGATTATTTACTTCATGACCATACAATATGACATTTTCATAAACAAGGCATGGTGTTGTTATCCTTAAGTTGCAGAAAATATTTACACAATCACCTACGTAAGCAATTCAATTCCAAGGTCAAGCTACATATTTGTATTAGCACAGTCACCAAACCTAGGTGGCTTTATTAGCAGAATAATTTATCTACATCAAAATATTGCCTATACAGGGCTCAACACATGTAACCTAGCTTGTTACCTAACAAATCTACAGAATATTGATATGGAGTCCATCGATCAAAGATAAAAAGAAACCCTGGCCTTCCCCAAAAATAGAGAAAAGGACTGACCAGAGCACACCTAGGATTTTACAGAAAACTAAAGGAGATAGACGACTAACGTCGTCTTTGTTGACGTCGCCAGCGACCACAGGCTCGGGCACCGGAGGCGTCACCCGCGGCAGAGGAGACACCTGCTCTGTCTGAGGAGCCAGAGTAGCTACCGGGGCCCACATAAATGGCTGTGCAAGGACAGTTTCATGCTGGTCAAGTACCATATATAAGAAATTTCGGCCAAAAAAATTCGGGTGCAGTACTGTACGTCTGTACCGGTGTCAGGACCCCGATTCCAAGTCACATCGATCTAGCCGGTAACACTTCATATCACTTTGCGGCCTCACGCACGGTATTCCCACGGGTGTCGCCTTACCATGGCCCGGGACCGTTTGCGCCTTTTGGCTCACGTATATGATAGTGTTGCTAGCATCCATATGACAGGGAACCCGGGCCGACATGGCTAGTCGTGAACCCAAAGCGGCACCAACATATGGGGACAGGCATACATGAATCACATCGAGCATGTCGGTCAGCAGCGTGTGAATCCGGGCTGTAGCACTGGGCTAACAGGACTCCGGGAACCCGGGCTGTAGCAGGCTATGTAGGACTCCGGATGTCACCGCGTGACATTTCCCAGAGGGGACAGACATAGGAACCAAGTGAAACACATGCCAGCTAGTCAAGTGTCCTGAGCAGTAGTGCTGGGCTAGCACCAGGACCCCGATTCCAAGTCACATCGATCTAGCCGGTAACACTTCATATCACTTTGCGGCCTCACGCACGATATTCCCACGGGTGTCGCCTTACCATGGCCCGGGACCGTTTGCGCCTTTTGGCTCACGTATATGATAGTGTCGCTAGCATCCATATGATAGGGAACCCGGGCCGACATGGCTAGTCATGAACCCAAAGCGGCACCAACATATGGGGACAGGCATACATGAATCACATCGAGCATGTCGGTCAGCAGCGTGTGAATCCGGGCTGTAGCACTGGGCTAACAGGACTCCGGGAACCCGGGCTGTAGCAGGCTATGTAGGACTCCGGATGTCACCGCGTGACATTTCCCAGAGGGGACAGACATAGGAACCAAGTGAAACACATGCCAGCTAGTCAAGTGTCCTGAGCAGTAGTGCTGGGCTAGCAGGACTCCGGTGAACCGGGCTGTAGCGGACTACTATGGCTCATGGAAGCACTAGACTACATTTCCCCATAAGAGAGGCTGCCAAGGATAAACAACTAGATTGTTGGATCCCACACATACCAATCATACACACAATATGCTCGATATGTGTAAATACAACATGGCATCACAACATAACTCTACGACTCAAATATTTATTCAATAGGCTCCGAGGAGCGAGATATTACAAACATGGGTCTCATGACCCAACAATCATACCATACAAATCAAAGCACATGCGGAAGCTTAACATGTCTGAGTACAGACATCTACAAATGAAAAAGGCTGAGAAGCCTGACTATCTACCAGATCCTGCCGAGGGCACAAGATCGTAGCTGAGGTATCAAGCTAAACGTCGAAGTCCACGCGAACTACTAGCGAGACTGAAGTCTCTCTGCAAAACATAAATTAAGCAAACGTGAGTACAAAAGTACTCAGCAAGACTTACATCAGAACTAGCTACATATGCATCGGTATCAACAAGGGGGTGGTGGAGTTTAACTGCAGCAAGCCAGCTTTGACTCGGTGGCTATCTTAAACTACGACTGCAAGTAACTCTTTTGAGGTGGCGCACACGAGTCCACATATTCACCATATCAATACACCACTATGGATCCGCTCCCGTCTCCCTACGAGAACGCCATCCATAGCACTCACGCTTATCTTGCGCATTTTAGAGTATCCACTTTCACTTCTCTATGAACTGTTATAGGCAACCCAGAAGTCCTTTACCACGGACGCGGCTATTCGAATAGTTTTATACCCTGCAGGGGTGTACTTCGTCACACATGTTTCCACCACTTAACGTCTGCACACGACATGTGCTCGGCAGACTTCAAGCGAAAGCCGACGTGGGTGTAGACCACGACCTGACTAACCGCACAAGTCTCTAGTCCAGGTTTATCGCCTATTCGGGTTCCATCCGCGAGGAGATCCGGCCGGAGTTTCGCTCACAGCCCCAAACGATGTGTGCAGGGTTCCCGAGACACCAAACGGGCGCCCGGTACACCGTGCCACGGTGTATCTACCGCATCATAGCCCACCCCTAGGGTCAGCGCTACGCACGGCACCAACACATATCCTATAAACACCAGAAACTAGTTGCAACTCCTGGACAGAGGACGAGAGGGGTCAGTAAGTCGAGCGGGGTCATATTTCAGGGCCCAATGTGTGGTAGTAGCTGTTCATGGATCACAAACACAGAACTCAGTTCCTGAGGACGGCTGCAATGAGACAACCCACCATGTACTCCTACATGGCCTCTCACCACTACCTTTACCAAATCGTGTTCACACACTTAGCTCTCAACAGTAGGACATGTTCACCACATTCCAATTCATCCCCGATGAATCGGACCTGACTCAACTCTAAGCAGTAGCAGGCATGACAAACAAGCATGAATGAGTAGGCACATCAGGGCTCAAACAACTCCTACTCATGCTAGTGGGTTTCATCTATTTACTATGGCAATGACAGGTCATGCAGAGGAAAGGGGTTCAACTACCGCAGCATGTAACAGTTGAATCGTGTTGTCCTAATGCAGTAAAAGAGAGCAGGAGCGAGAGAGTGGGATTGTATCGGAATGAACAAGGGGGTTTTGCTTGCCTGGCACTTCTGAAGATAGTATAGTTCTTCATCGGTGTCATCGATCACATCGTCGGAACATCGTCTACTGAAGGGGACAAACACCGGCAATAGAGAAGAACACAATCAATGCATATGCGACAATATGATGCATGATCATGACATGGCAATATGCTGTGATTTGAGCTAATGCATCTAGTTATGATTTAAATGAAGTTGGTTTGAATACAAGATTCAAATTCCAACTCCATATATGATTATTTAAATGCCCTTTATTTGTTTTGTCCAAAACAGAGGACAAACATTGTTCAAACATGCATGAAAATGGTACAGATGGATTCCTTGAATTTTTCTGATAATTTTTCATATATAATTTATTTATTGAGTTACGGTTGAATTTCTATGATTTTTAGAAGTTTTAGGCATTTTCTGAAAATAATAAATCATTTAAGATTTATTTAAATTCCAGAAAAGGTTTTACTGCGTCAGCATGACGTAAGAGTGACGTCATCAGGTCAACTGTGGCTGGTCAGGTCAAACCTGACCAGTGGGACCCGCATGTCAGCGTCCTAACTAATTAACAGTGTTAATTAGTGCTAACTAAAAAACATAATCTAGGGTTAGTCAGGGGCTGGCCCCACATGTCACTGACTCAGGGGAGTCAAACCCCAGTCAAACAGGGTCAACCCACCGGAGTTGACCCGCATTCGTCGCCGGCGAGGCCAGAGACGGCGGAGAGCTTCGGAAATCGCCACAGGCGATGGTTTTTGGCGTGGGAGATGCTCTACGAAGAGCTGCTGCTCGCGCGCAGCTAATGGAGCAGACGGGGTGAGCCGGGGTGGCCGGAGTCGACAGCGGCGAGCTCGGTTGTGGCTGCCGGAGTTCGGGCATCCATGGTTTAGGAGGCGTTACGGGCACGGCGGGGCGGGCGATGGTCTTTATGGGTTTCTGGGATCGCCAGGAGCACGCGGAGGCAACGAGCACAACTTGAGGAGCTCGGGAGCATGAAGCTCACCGACCATGGAGGCGACCGGAGCTCGGGTTCGCGGTGACGGTGACTAGCGAATGGGTAAGGAGGGGGTGAGCAAGGGGGGAGGAGCAGGACCTCACAGTGAACTCGATGGCGTCGTCGGTGAGGTCGGGGAACCCCGGATGGCGACGAATCGGACGGGGCGGCGCTCGGGGTAGAGGGAGAAGACAACGACGATGGCGGCGCTGCAGGGCGCTCTGGCGTCGTTTGGCTTGGCGAAGATGACGAGAAGGTCATGGCGGAGCTTCCAGAGAGGGAGAGGGGGCGCGAGGACAGCGGTGGCTACGAAAACGGCGGCGGTGGCGACGAGCTCCGCTCGGTGGGTGAGAGAGAGCGGGAGGGGAGAGAGCTGCGAGGAGGGAGGAGGTGCAGAGGGTCGAGGGAGGGTGCGTGGCGACGCATGGAGGCGTCCAGGGTGTCGGGGACGCAGGCAGCCAGGCAGGAGGTGGCTCGGCGCGTGTGCGCGCGCGGCGAGCACGCTCGCCTACTGGCCGGGGAGGAAGACGACAGGGAGGCTGCGGTGGTGGGCTGGGCCGGCCACTTGGGCCGCCAGGTAAGCCCAGGTACTATTCTCTCTCTCTCTCTCTCTTTCTGTTTTCATTTATTTAATTCTCTGTTGTTTGTTTTGAATTAGTAGAAATACTAATCCATTTTAGAAAATTCTGAAAATAATCATAGGCACCTTTGGAATTACTCCCAACAGCCTAAAATTACTTTCAAAAGTATTTGGGCATTTAAAAGTATTTATAGTATTTTAAATGCCCAAATGCAAATAGTTATGTCTTAATTCAAAAATCCAAAATGGCTCCAAAATTTATGAACCCATTTTTGGCAGAGGTTTTAGCCAGAACCAAAAATGATGAACATTTTTAAGGGCATATTGGGTTCATTGAAAATATTTAAAGTTGGGCCTATTTGCATTGCTTTGGTGCTAGGGGTTTGATCATCCCCATTTCAAGTTTCATGAAATTTAACATGATGCATGGATGCAAGCAAAGTCAAGCAAGGGCTGAACTGGGGCTGTGACAGCTTGGCATCAACACATTTTGGATGCACGAGAACCATGAGATCCGAGTGGTTCGTAGATCTTAAATGAAGATAACCTATACAATGAGGAGCCGACCCCCACACCACCCATGTGGTTCCGCCCTGAAACCTAACGGATCTAACGAATCTAGGTTGACGCCTATGATTGACCAGAGCACACCTAGGATTTTACAAAAAATTAAAGGAGATAGATGACTAACGTCTTCTTTGTTGACATCGCCGACGACCACAGGCTTGGGCACAGGAGCCGTCACCTGCTCCGTCTGAGGAGCCAGAGCAGCTACCTGGTCCCACATAAATAGCAGAATATTTTATATAGGTCAAAAAAATGTCATATACATTCCTAAACTAATGCAACCTAGCAACACAGCTTCGGATCCAGGATTTCAAAGTTGGGTGTTCAAAAATTAATATTGCAAACCAAAACCACAACAATATATTTCAAACGGCTGAGATCAAGTTGGCTTTTGAGTCCAGAGGGCATTCTTTTGCCTCTGCTTCTGTTACTCAAGAAATTAAAGAGTTAGGAGTACGTAATAGCTAAAATGTTCATGTGAAAATATTATTTTTTCATCATACAGACATTATAGACATGAATGACAGAAAATGAAGATTATTTAGTATGACATTTTCGTAAACAAGGCATGGTGTTGTTATCCTTTACTTGTAGAAAATATTATGATGAAAATAAGCAACCAAATAATATATTTCAAATAGGGATGATAACAAGTCAATAATATTACAGCCTATGGTAATTGGACTCCAGGAATCAAGCAATTGGTGTAGAGCAAATTGAACGACAAAAAATGCGTCTGCTGGATTAAGCGTAAGAGGCTAGTTTTATACAAATTGACATGAAGTTTAGTGCATAAACTACACCACTTTTAGTACATTTAAAATAAAAGAACCATATATAAGAAATTTGGGGCAAATAATTTCGGGTGGTTGGTAGATCTATCTTAAAATTTGGCATCAACACATTTTGGATGCACGAGAGCCATGGATCGGAGTGGTTGGTAGATCTTAAAAACAAGATAACCTATGCAATGAGGAGCCGACCCCCACACCCATGCACCCATGTGGACCAAACCTACCTGATCTAACGAATCTAGGTACGGATTTCATAGATGGAAGAAAAGCAGAAACCCTATCCATGCCCAAAAATAGATAAGGGACTGAACAAGGAAACCTAGGATATTTCCTAAAATAGGACTGACCTCTTCTTCATCGTCGTCGCCGTCGACGTTGACCACGGGCTGCGGCAGAGGAGGCAGATGGCGTGGCAAAGGAGTCACCTGGTCTGGCGTAGGTGACACCTGCACCGGAGCCTGGACGTGGTCGACGACGTCACGGCCGCCCTGCTGTCGGCTGGACCCCTCGCCGGCGGGGAGGGGTTTCTCCATGTGCAGCTTCGCACGGCGCTTGGATGCTTCGTGCGCCATGGCGTCGGCCCCGGCGTCGGCCCTCCCTCCCATGGTGCGCTTGGGCATTTCGACGGCGGAGGTGCAGCGGCGGGAAGGGAGCAGCAGCGGGAAGGGAGCAGCGGCGGGGTGGGCAGGCGAGTGGTGAGGCGTGGGAGGAGAAAACCCTCGAATTTGTAGATGGGGAAGAGGACGGGAAGAGGGCGGCGGCGATGTGATAAATGCTAATGGGGAAGCAGAGCGTGCTATGGGGAAGCGGAGCCACCGATTTAGTCGTGGGTAGTCAAAAGGAGTTGTTGCCACGTTCACACCTCCCCGTGCATTGTTCACACCAACACGTCTTGCCACGTCATGTAACTTCTCACTTCTCACTAAAATGAATAGCCCGATCGTGCACAACCATGATTTAGGAGTAATGCAACTTCCCTTCAAAAAATTGTGTAATGCAACTGCTCCCTCATTACACAGAACAAAGTCATACAGTGGGACAACTGAATTGGTAGGCTTGTTTCATCTGCACGTGTCATGTTTTATATTTGTCCTAAAATATGTTGTAAAACTTTACAAACAATGGAATGGAAAATGGATGTGACAAAACTTCATCAGCAACCGCGCGGATTCGTCTGCCATATATCCGATGTCCGGTATCGAGGAGGGGAATGTTGATCCACGCGATGCCATGTGTTTCGCCTGGACCCATATCATGCACCCCGAGCCAACCGGGCCAAAACATGCGCCGCTAGCCTTCTCGATCCAAACAACGAGCTAGTGTCCACCATGCGCAGAGATGCTCATGCGGACATGTTTGCTAGCACTAGTGAATGACGTCGGATCTCGGTGTGCAATATGTGAAGCCGCGTGTCTCTTTGGCGTGCCTGGCATACCGAAGGGACTCATCGAAGGTCCAACGAACCGCGGTGGGGTCAATGCTGGATGTATGGTGTGGGTCAACCTGGCTAACGGTGCATGGTTTGAGTTTAGGTGGCTAGGTTTGCATGGCTGGGGGACTAGATGGCTAATGAGTGCGCATGCGTCATCTGTACATTGTCAAGGTTGAATGGTGGTTGTCTACGTGGCCATGCGTGCATGCATGGTGTGGGTCCAGTTTGCGTTCGGCGCACGGGATGTGCCTTGGTGGGTAGGGCCCAAAACATGCGACACAGAGTAGTGAAGCAGATGAAGGGGCGGGCCCCGGTCTTCGTCGACAAGCAGGACTTGTTCCCTCTCGATGGCTAGCTCCGGGATGTGTTTTGGTCTCGTTTACACACAACCTATATGAAGGCTTATGCGTGCCGCTCTTGATGTTCGACCACACCCACACCGCGAAAGGTCCCAAGAAATTTGGATCCCTCATGAATTTGCACGGATTATAGCGGCGGCAGACGAGACTCGGCACTTTTTGCCCTTAACATGGCTCTGAGGCGGCCCTGCCCATTGGTCGCACATGGCACATATATGGACCAAAGCTTAGCATGGAACTGTCACCCCCAATCCCTGCTGTGATTTCATGTGGCCGCGGTATAGATCCTGAATTTCCGAGGATACTGCCCTAGAAATGCGGCAAATGTCCCAAATATGGCAAGCGCGGGCTCCGAGAAAGGCCGGGACCTTGCATGCGCTTTTGGATTGTTCTCCATTGACCCAAGAGAGAGCATCGACGAAAATGGAGGAACGGGCCCGCATTCATTGCGCAAACCGGACACGTTACCTCAAGGTAGCTAGATCCAAACCATGCACCCCCGCCGTCTAGACCCACGTGGTGCACCACTTAGACACTAGACCCACATCACTTACGCCGGCCCCCAAGCCAACCATTCCCCGTGTAGACTCATATGCCACACCCCGCAAAATAGCTTAGCACAAGACTTCCACCCCAATTTCCACAACATGCACCACTACACGTAAGTGTCCAAAAAATGGACTATCGCATTATCAACATTTTTTTGCCAAAACAAGTAAGTTGTTTTTAAATTGCTTGAAAATAGCAAGGTTTGTGTTAAATTATAATTTCATTAATTACACATTATAACATGCATTTGTTGTCCCTCAAAAAGGGGTGCATTCCTTTCTGTAAACCCACAAAATTACTTCCTTTCCCTCGAAAAAAGGAATCCTTCTTCACCCTCTCACGATCACGTTCATGGTGGTCTCGCCCTATAATCTAGGAGTGGTCGTTCCAATCTCCCCACGGGGAACAACTTCCACGCACTATCTATCTTGGTTGGTTGCAACCATCTCGCCATCACGGTTTTTTATGGGAAAATCACATTCTTTTGTTTTTCCTTCCAAAGATATGTGGCGAAAAAACATGGAGCAAAAATTTTAGAAGGCATGGTGGGATACGTGCACATGTTGTCTTTTTGTACTACAAGTGCACTTGTTGGCAAGTTGCATGTGCATGTGTCATGTTTCATATTTTTATTGAAAATTATGTTGTACACCTTTACATAGACGCTTGAATTATTGTTTTCGTATGTTAATAATTCCTAATATTGAAATTCAGCATGCACATAACACATGGTTTCCAAGCTTTGTCAGCGACCGCTTGGATTCGTCTGGTATATTCCCGCTGTCTAGTATTGGGCAGGGGAATGTGGATCCATGCGACGCCATGCGTTTCATCTGGACCCATGTCATGCACCCCCAACCAATCGGGCCGACAACATGTGCCGCTAGGCTTCTCGATCCTAACCATGCGCTAGTGTCCATCATTTTGGCTGGCACTAGTGAATGACGTCGTATCTTGGTGTGCAATATGTGTAGTCGCATGTTGCTTTGACACACCTGAAATGCTGAGGGAAGGGACTCGTGTCGGGGGTCCAACGAACCGAGGAGGGGTCAATAATGGATGGATGGTGTGGGTGAACCTGACAAACGGTTCACGATTTGAGTGAAGCTGGCTAGGTGTGCATGGCTGGGTGCTAGATGGCTAATGAGTGCGCATGCGTCTTTGTACATTGTCAAGGTTCACCGGTGAGTGTCTACTTGGCCACGCGTGCATGCATGGTGTGGGTCCAGTTGGTGTGCGGCGCGCGGGACGAGCCTTGGTTGCTAGGGTCCACATCTTGCGGCACGGAGTTCTGAAGCAGATGAAGGGGCAAGCCCCGCACACCGTTCATAGGCCAGACTCGTTTCCTCTCAATGGACAATGGCTCCGAGGCGGCCCTTCTCTTTGGTGGCACATGGCCCATATATATGGACCAAAGAGCTTAACATGTGATTGTTAGCCCATTCCCTGCTATGATTTCATGTGGTCGCGGTATAGATCGTGAATTCCCGATGATACTACCCTAGAAATACGGCAACTGTCCCGAATATGGCACGCGGGACCCAAGAAAGGCCGGGACCTAGCATGCGCATTTGGATTGTTCTCCATTGACCCGAGAGAAAGCACCGATAAAAACGGAGGAACGGGCCCGCACTCAGTGCGCAAACCGGATGCGTTACCTCAAGGTAGCTAGATCCAAACCATGCACCCCCGCCGTCTAGACTCACGTGGCGCACCACTTACGCACTAGACCCACACCACTTACACCGGCCCCCAAGCCCAAGAATTCCCCCCGGGTAGACTCATATGCCGCACACCACAAAATAGAATTAACACAAGACTTCCACCCCGATTCAGCAGGTTACTACCTTGTGCATCCCTAGCCAGCATGATACACTGCATGCACCTAGAGCCACCTGGGCCCATAGCATGCACCACTACACGTACGTGTCCACAAAACGAACTAACCCATAATCAACTTTTTTTTGCCAAAACAATTTAGTTATTTTTATAATGGCTTGAAAATAGCAAGGTTTTTGTTAAATAATAATTTCCTTAATTACAATAAGGTCCATTTTGTAACCACACAAAATTCCTACCTTCCCTTGAAAAAAAGATTTCTTCTCTCATGATCACGATGGCCTCACCCTATAATCTAGGAGTCGATCCAATCTCCCCACGGGGGCCAAGTTGCACGCAGTAGATATTTTTGGTTGGTTGCTAATTTCTCTCCAAAACGGTTTATTATGAGAAAATCACCTTATATTTTTTTTACTTCCAAAGACATGTGGCGACAAAAGCATGGAACAAAATCGTAGGAGGCACAGTTGGGTACGTGCACATGCTGTCTTTTTCTACTACAACTGGACCTGTTGGCAAATTGCATATGCAGGTGTCATGTTTCAGTTTATCTTGAAAATTATGTTGTACACATTTACATAGTCGATCGAATTGTTGTTTTCATATGTTCATAATCCCTACATATTGACCACGTGACACATGTGGTAAGCAATCCAAACAATTCAAAAAAAATTCCCTAAATATTGAATTTAAGCATGCTCCTAGAAATTATCAGTCATAGAACCAACATCTCTTTCGTAGAGATTAAGGTACTTCCACATTAAATCTAATACAATAAATTCAAACGATTAACTTAATACATTAACAGCACATAGGGATGTAGACCAGGAATCCAACGAGTAGAGAGAAAAGGAGGAACAAAAGCTGGAAGAAGAAGGACCAGCCAGCAGCAGCACCAGCAGCAGCGCCATCAGCCTCCTAGCCTCACAACTCCAGGTCTCCAGCCTTGTGAACTCCAGTTTTTTTCCTGCGAAACACGAATGGCAAAGTTGCTGTTACAGGTTAGGACTTAGTGAAAATTACAGTTATGTTGAAACAGTTATAATGACAAACAGTGTTGACATGATGCTTACAACAAGCAAACAAAACCAAGCTCACAAGTGCAACTTACTTTTAACATCAAACAATTATATTAACATGGCCACTTTAGAGAAAGATTTTACCATGCAACATAAAATTGTCATAGCAACAAAAGGCATGGCATGAAAGTATTGACAACATAGTGCAAATAAATTTTAGGAAGCATGGCCATAGAAGTTATATTTTTAGTGGCAACCTTCAAGCAAAGTTGCATAGTTTTATAACAGAAAGGGCTGCTGTTATTGGTAGAGGCACACTGAGGTTGGCTAGCCATCAAGGATGACCAGTGGGCTAGGGGCCACAAGACTGGGAGCATTTGTGTGTGCGTGACTGCCGTGGGACCCGGATGTCAGTGGCTTACTTTGAAAACAAAAGGGGGATTTATAGTTTAGTGGGAACCATCAAGCAAATTCGCAAAGTTTTATAGCTGACAGATTTATACTTGTTGAGATGCACAGAGTAAAATGATGGCATGTTGGAGGCAATAAATAAATATGCTACATGGCTTGTCATGGCATCTAATTGCACAGAATGCTAAGTACAAATAATGGAGAACAAGACATACAACATGAGCATCTCCATAAGAGCTGGTAGCTCTACCAAAAAGAAATCAACAACTCAAAAAAAGGTTCAAATATAGTATCAAGCACTTAATAATAGAAAGACACATAACAAATTTTTGGAGTAGAAGTGCAGGTGAACATCAAATACTACCACTACAACAGTACAAATTTAGCCTAGGGTTCATATACATCATAATCCAGCCCCCAGAAGCATGTACTCAATCACTACCACTGCAACTGTAAGCACGAGCAGTAGGAAGATTAGGAGTGGGGAAGCTTACCCTAAACAATGGTACCGGCGCCGTTCAGATGAGGGGAGCGGCGAGGGAAGCGTGGAGAACGGCGGGGAAGCGATGTCGCGACCACTGTCCTCCTCCTCTTGCGCTTCGGAGTCATCTCCGACTCGGTTGGAGGCTCCACAATCTGCAATGGCACCTCGTGCACCGTGGGTTCTTGATCCAGTGGATGTTCTACCCTGGATCTGAACGCCCACCACCTGTGCCTATCCCACGGGCTAGACGAATTGGCCCGCTCCATCGCCCACAGGAGGATCTCGATGTCGTGCCTCGGTTGTGCGGTTGGGGGAAAAATCTTTTTCTTCTCCCTGGATGTCATTTCCCTCAAAGTGTCCCTTGCCGTCCAGTGCAACTTCCTTATGTTGTTAAACCAAGAACGGATCTCCATCAACCTGGCCATCTTTACCTGGTCGCCACCGGCGATCTCCACGAAGTCGGCGTTCTTGCGTGGATGGAAGAAGGGGGTGGGATGTGGAAGAGGAGACGAGCAAAGTTGCGGCCACGAGAAGGAGGAGAAGGAGAGGGAGAAGATGTCACGGTTATAATGGCGATGGGTGAGGGGAAGGACGATGGCGGCGGCGGTTCTGCATTGGATGAGAGGGGCGACGCGTGATTGTTTTCTTCCTATGACTTTTTTTGAGACAATTTTTTCCTATGACTAAAATGCCAGAGATTAAAACGGTTCCAAAAAAGCCCAACCACTGTAAAACTTTGTATAATAAATATAGATAATTCGGGCCAACCAAAGCCCACAACATGAATTAATAGTACGCTTACAACTTAAATAACACCAAGTTAAATATAGATAGATAGATTTTTTAGCTAAAAAATATAGATAGATAGATAGATGGCCGTCGCTTCTCCACCAGGCTCCTCCTTGCTCCTCCTCTAGGCGCCCTTCACTGCTCCTCCGCGGTGTTGTTGATGGGGTATGGCAGAGTGTGCATGTGCGTCGGTGTGGAAGACGTTGTCGTAGTCCGTGAAGATGTTATGGATGGTGAAAGCTATGAACTCGCAGCCACACCAGAACACACGGCCGAGGAGGTAGAGCGCGTTGAAGGGGTTAGTGAAGTGGGCAAGGATAGCAACCACAACCCCGTTGTGGATGACCTCCTCGACTCGGAACATCCTTGGAGATCCCCAAGGGAGGTGCCCGTAGCCGGTCTGAAGGAAGAAGTTGGTGAGCCCCGTTGCGCCCCTCCACCTTGACATCGCCCACACACGAAGGGTGCTCTCGACATACACCCCGGCGGGGTAGAGCATCTCCGGCACGGTGGGGGGGAAGCGGTAGGTTGGCCCGGTGTACTGCATGGCTGCGGCGGGCTAGTTCTTGGGGCTATTTGTGGTGAAGAAGAAGAAGGGCAGGCGCAAAATGCAGGTGGGAGAGTATGGGATATGGATGAAGGGTGTGAGAGGAAGAGGAACATGATAGGTGGCTTAAATAGCCACCGTGGCAGTAATGGGGTCAAATGTGAACAAATTTTCCACCCACCGCGGCATCGGGAGTGTACACGCGTGGGAAACTATAGTGTGAATCAAAGTGCGAAGTTTAAGTGCTGGCCTATGTGCCGTCGGTCGGGTCAACCGGGGACGGCTCTGCGGCGCGTGCTCCTTCGCGTATGTGCACGCATGCAACGTAGGCTGAAGCGGACGCATGCATGCAACTACATGCAAAGTAGGCTCGCTCGGGCGCATGCAACGGCGGCGGACATCGCTCGGTCCAATGGGTGGGCTTCTTTACACAGCCCAACGACACGATGCATGGCAGCCCACCCTCGAGCGCAGAAAAAAAACAGGCGTAGAAAAAAAACGTAAGTATTAGTATGATTTATCGACGTGAAAGCCCTAGATAATCCTTACAATGTCAAAAAGCTATGAAACTTGGCAATGATGCTAGTCATGTTGGTACAAGGTTGTTGGTCCAATTCAAGGATGTCGACAAAAACATGCTTCGAGACGGACCCTTCCATCCCGAAAGGCCTCCCATGAAGCAGGTTCAGAATGACACCGAATTTTGCCAGGATGTAAGTCCAATGAGATCAACACTTGTTCATGTTGGCCAATGTGGGACTGACCGTCGAAGGAGATAAAGATTGATACTTGTTCATGTGGGCCCATATTTTTTTACATTTGGTGTCGATAGAACACAAAAAACAAACATGACTATATGCTTTTAGGTCTTCACCCTCCCCAATTTGTTGGCCAACTCAGCAGGTTTTGCCTTAAGATGCCACCTCTTTCTGTAAGCTGCAATTGTTGTGGTTTTGGAATGCTGGTTCTCTTTCCTGCAGAACGGGCATTTATAGAGACCGTTACGCCGGTACACAATCTTTGCAGCCATGAGCCACTTGAAGATTTTCTTTCTGAAAGCTTCCCTCAGCTGTAGGTAGTTCTCCCATTCTTCCAAATCTGCAATCTGGTATTAGAAGAAGAAAAATCTCATGCGAGCGAATTGTACATTATATCAAAGGCAGGTAATAGATTGTTTTTTCTTTGTATTGGTTTCCTAAAACTTTGGTTATATGAAAGACAGGCATAAAATGGAATACAAATGATCCATTCATCTAAATTTGCAAACCCTAGGACTGATAACCGTACGAGTAATAAAAAAAAGGCGAACATTACGATTGTCTATATGAATAGCGAGGAATAACAAGAGAGCAATTTCTA
Source organism: Triticum urartu (assembly GCF_003073215.2). Taxonomy (NCBI): domain Eukaryota; kingdom Viridiplantae; phylum Streptophyta; class Magnoliopsida; order Poales; family Poaceae; genus Triticum; species Triticum urartu. The sequence continues at coordinate 230,046,419 of NC_053028.1, forward strand.
GGGTTAACCTCGAGAAGGGAAATTCTAGGGTTAATATCTGCAGACACTAACCGATTCATCGTCGTTGGTGGTGTGTTGTACCAGCTGTGGCTGCGAATCGGCGGTGACGACATCCTTGTAGACCAGTTCCTTCATGGGGTCCACATCCGCCGCACGGAGCGCGCCAGCCACGCACCCTCTCCCGGCAGGTAGGATCATCCTCGCCGGCAAGAATGTGGGCTTTTTGGCGGCGGCGAGTAGTGGGCGGCGACAAAGACGTGGGTGGATAGGCAGAGGCGATCGAGCGCTGGAGGCGGGAGCGAGATTTGGGGAGTGAAAATTCAATTTGATTGGGAGCGAGGGGTCAAGGCCGCGCACAATTCGTCACTTTTGAAATTTAGGTACAAACATGCACGTATACGACATCGTGCACACCCAGAGATTTGCCCGAACCAACCAATCAACCAACCAAGTAAAAGAAAAAGTGCACAATGTCGGTCCACAAACGTGGCAACATAAACCGAACACCAAAATAGTGTGTTAAAAAACAGCAAAATAGGAGGGACGTTTTTTTTGTTTTGCGCAGTACTACTAAATACTAGAAGGGAGAACTACTGAAAAAATACTAGAAGGGACAGTTGGCACATTTAATTTCACATGGCATCTACTAGCTTTTTTGTTCATCACTAGCTATGTTGTACCGATTAGATAAAATGAATGGATAATTATTAATCCCTAGCTATTGTCAAGGTTTATCGGTGTGTGTCTACGTGGCCAAGTGTGCTTGCACGGTGTGGGTCCAGGTGAGTGTGATGCATGGGACGGGCCTTTGTGGTTAGGGCCACATGAAGCGGCACCGAAGTTTGAGGAAAGTGAAGGATCGAGCCCCACACACCGTCCACATGCCGGACTTGTTACCTCCCATTGGCTATATCCAACATGCGATATGGCCTCGTTTACACTTACCCCGCGTGAGGGTTTATGCATGCCCCTCTCGGTGTTTGACCATACCCTTCATGGGTCATATGATGAGACCACGCCAGCCCTGTGATGCACCGCCTAGGCACAAACCGGGCGCGTTACCTCTCGGTAGCTAGATCCAAACCATGCACCCCCATTGTTTAGACCCAAGTGGAGTAGCACCTAGACACATGACCCGCGACACTTGTGCCAGCCCCCGAACCATGCATCCCCGTCGTGTAGACTCACACGTGGACATGTGTGCATGCATGTTGTGGGTCCAGCTAAGTGCGATGCACGGGACGGGCCTTGGTTACTAGGTCTAACATCACACGGCACTGAGATTTGAGGCAAATGAAGGAACGGGCCCCACACTCCCTTCACAGGACGGACGCATTCCCACTCTGTGGCTTGATCCAGCATGGGATATGGCCCCAGTTGCCCACAGCCTACGTGAGGGCCTACGCATGCCGCTCTCGATGTTTTAGCACACCCTCTAGGGGTCGTATGATTACACTTGCGCTAGGTCCCGTGAATTTTCGGCCCCTCGATAATTTGCATGGATTATAATGGCAGATGATGAGCATCATAGCCTAGAGAACGGCGTCGAGGCCACCCCTCCCTTTGGTAGCATCTGGTGCATATATGGACCAAAGAGCTTAACATGGGGCTTTCATCCCAATCCTTGCTATGATTTCATGTGGCCGCCGTAGATCTTGAACTTTCGATGTTACAACCCTAGAAATGCGGTAAATGTCCCGGATATGGGAGGGAGGGGGGGAGGGGGGAAGGCAACGCAATAAACGATCCCCATAATTTTATGTTTGTTTTATCTGGTAAGACAAACAAGTTTTTTAAAATAAGGGTTTTTAGCATGTTTTAATAAGGATTTTATAATTCACATTATAAGGTGCTTATTTTTTTTCCTAAAACAAATGTGTTGTAAACGAACAAATCTCCACATTGAGCCTCTCACCATCACGTTCACGTTAAACGCACCCTAAAATGAAGGAGAGGTATATCGAATCTCCCCACGGGGGGCAACCTCCAGCTAGTAGCTAAATATGGTTAGTTGAGAATTTCTCCCCAAGTCGTTTTTTGAGGCAAAATCACTTTCTTTTTTTCCTCCAATATTGTGGCAAAATACACGGAAGAAAAATCGTGGGAGGCACGGTGGAACGAGTGCACCTGTTTTTCCCCTCCAAAAGTGCACTAGTTGCCATATAGCATGTGAACGTGTCACCTGTACAAACAATTGAATTGTCGTTTTTATTTTGTTAACAATTCCTAAATATTGAGTTTCAGCATGCACCTACCCCATGTCAGTTAGGTCAAATTTGTTTTATCCAAGCTCCGCCAGCGACCGTGCAGATTCTTGTACCATGCACGTGCTGCTCTGGGCCTCTGGCGTCCGGTACCGGACAGGGGAATCTAGATGTGATGCAATACAATTCATGTTGACCCATATCATGCACCCTTAGCCAACCAAGCTGAGAACATGCACCGCTAGCCACCTCGATGTAGACCATGCGGTAGTGTCCACGATGGGCAAAGATGCTCAATTGGACATGTTTGCTGGCACTAGTGCATGATGCCCAATCTCGGTGTGCAAGACGGGTAGCCGTGTGTCGCTTTGACATGCTTGGCTTACGGAGGGAGGGACTGGTTGGAGAACTAACGAACTGAGGTGGGGTCAAGGGTGGATGGATGGTGTGGGTCAACTTGGGTAAAGGGGAACGGTTTGAGGCCATTTGATCAATGGATGCCATGGCTATGGTCATGAGCTACCTCACTTGCCTTACCACAAAATTTTTCATAAGGAGACAGTGTAAACCTAAAAATTTTGAGTTTTATTTTTGGATATCCTGTTTGTTACATTTATGGCATCGTGTACAACAAATTTGGGGTTATTTTGGAGATGGTCAAAAAAATCACTTCATTACAAACGGACCGTTTGGTCTCACTTAAGCGAGTTTTTTTTCGACCACATCCAAATCACCTGAAATTTTGTACACATGATCTTTTCATAAACATAGACGGAATTTGAAAGTTTTCCATTTTTAGAATTTTATATAATTTATAGTGGCTCAGTGAAACTCAGGTACATACCTCTGACTTTACCCTAAGGGGACAGTGTAAACTTCATTATTGCTGAATTTTCTTTGATAATCATGTTTATTACATGGATGTGACCGTGTTAAAAAAATTTGGGTGATTTGGAAAAGAAAAATCCCACCAACTAACAGGAGATATCAAACCCCACGGCGTGCATACAACTAGAAACCCGACAACCATATGGGCCAGGATGCAGGCCCGTGGGACATTGATTTCTCCTGCTAGTAGGCCCCACAGGGCATACACAGAAGTGGATAGGGAACTTGCTGTTTCAGTGAGAGAGGCTCATGCAATTGGTGTCTCAGCCACGTATATAAGTAGGTGCGTGCGCGTCTTTCTTGGCGAGGTGGGACTAAACTCCCACCACCCGTCAGTTGCGCCCGGTGCATCTCAGCGTTGGACCAAATTTTGTTGGGCTGTCCCAGGCGAACCTCACCCGCGTGCTGGACCACGCGTCCCTGTAGATGGTTGGGCTGGCCCATCATGTACGCATATCCTTTTTCTTTTTTGTTTTTCACATATTCTCTTTCATTTATTATTATACAGTTCTAAAACAAAGGTTGTTATAAACGCACAGAACTCCTTCTTCAGCCTCTCACCATCACGTTCACGTTGAACTCACCCTAAAATCAAGGAGAGGTAGATCGAATCTCCACACGGGGGACAACCTCCACGGAGTAGCTAAATATGGTTACTTCAGATTTTCTTTCCAAGTCATTTTTTGAGGGGAAAATACATTTTTATTTTTTTCCTCCAATATTTGTGGCGAAATACATGGAACAAAAATCGTGGGAGGCACGGGGGCTACCTGTTTTTTCCCCTCCAAAAGTGCACTTGTTGCCAAAATGCATGTGAACGTGTCATATTCCACATTTTCCTTAATACATGTTGTACACCTGCACAAACAATTGAATTGTCGTTTTCATTTTGTTATCAATTCCTAAATCTTGAACTTCAACATGCACCTATCCCATGGCGTCTCATCCAAGCCCCACATCAACCACGCAGATTCTTCTACCATGCATGTGTGCAGCTCCGACGTCCGGTACAAGAGAGGGGAATCTTGATCCGATGTGATGCGATTCATGTCTATCCATAGCATGCACCGCTAGGCAACCGGGCCGACAACATGCACCGCTAGCTGCCTCGATCCAGATAATGGGCAAAGATGCTCAGCTGGACATGTTTGTTGGCACTAGTGCATGATGCGCCAATCTTGGTGTGCAAGACGTGTAGCCGTGTGTCGTTTTAACATGCTTGGCATACCGAGGGAAGGGACTCGTCGGAGATCCAGCGAACCGAGGTGGGGTCAAGGGTGGATGGATGGTGTGGGTCAACTTGGCTAAAGGTTTACGGTGGGTGTCTACGTGGGAAGTGTGCATGCATGGTGTGAATCCAGCTGTGTGTGATGCACTGGACATGCCTTTTAGAATAGGGCCCACATGAAGCGGCAACGAATTTTGAGGAAAATGAAGGAATGGGCCCCACACTCCGTCTGCATGCCGAACTCGTTCCCTCCATTGGCTACATCCAGCATGCGATATGGCATGCCTTCCACATAGCCCGCGTTAGGGCTTATGCGTGCCGCTCTCGGTGTTTGACCACACCCTTCATGGGTCATATGACGAGACCATGCCAGGCCCCGTGAAGCACCTCCTAGACACAAACCGGACGCATTACCTTTTGGTAGCTATATCCAAAGCACATGCAGACCCGCCGTCTAGACCCACGTGTGGAGCATCACGTAGACGTTTAGACTCATACGTGGACATGCACCCTCTTGGTAGACATTTAGACTCATGCGTTACCTCTTGGTAGCTAGATCCAAACTGGACTCACACCACTTACGCCAGTCCCCGAACCATGCATCCCCACCGTTTAGACTCACACGTGGACATGTGTGCGTGCATGTTGTGGGTCCAGTTGAGTGTGATGCACGAGACATGCCTTGGTTACTAGGTATAACATCACGTGGCATCGAGATTTGAGGCAAATGAAGGAACGGGCCCTGCACTCCTTTCACAGGCTGGACGCATTCTCTCTCGATGGCACCACACCCGGTCCGGTGAATTTTTAGCCCCTCACGAATGTGCATTGATTATAATGACAGCAGACGGGCATCATAGCCGTAGAGAACGGCTTCGAGGCCACGCCTCCCGTTGGTAGCATATGGCACATATATGGACCAAAGAGCTTAACATGGGGCACTCATCCCATTCCCTGCTATGATTTCATGGTGGCCGCATAAGATCTTGAACTTTCGAGGTTACAACCATAGAAATGCGGTAAATGGCCCGAATATGCGAGGGGGGGGGGGCGAGAAAGGCGACGCAATTACCTACCCCCATTATTGAAGTTTGTTTTTTCTGGAAAGAAACAATTTTTATAAATAAGGAATTTTCAGCACTTATTAATAACGATTTTATAATTTCACATTGTAAGGTGCATTTTTTCTCTAAAACAAAGGTGTTGTAAACGCACAAAACTCCTCCTTGAGCCTCTCACCATCACCTTCACGTTGAACTCACCCAAAATGGATTTCCCTCTTTTTTACGATTTTCCTTTGTTTTTGTTTTTTAGACAAAAGGATTTTGCTTTGTGTTTTTTGTATTAGTAACATAGGGTTTTACTTTGTGACTGGTAAGCGGCCTGTGGGCCTGTTTGGTTGTTTCTTTACGAACTGGACCCACGGGCCGTTATTTTCTATGCTTGACACGGATAGGGTCCGTGTCATCACCCCCATCGCCCACACACCCCCTAATCGCCTGGCCGCTCTCGACGGTTGGAGCAGAAGAGCGCGGAGTGAGATTGGGAGGTCGTCAGCAAGCACCTAGCGACTACCGGCGACTAGTTGAAGTGAGAAACCCTAACTTGTAATCTTCGACTTCTTTGTTCCTTGTTGTGTTGCCGTTTCGGGAGTTGGATATGGTTTTCAAAGTCAGAGATTAGAAAGTTAGGATTTTTAAATCGGAGGTTAGGTGGAAGGCGATGCAGAGATTGAAGGAAGTTTTCTACATCGGTGGCTAGCTGGGTATTTTTTTAGGGTTTCGGTATTCCAGGGTTTTCATAACAATGAACAAGTGCAGATGCGTAACACAATAGCAGCAAATTTCGGCAAACAGTCCTTTAAAAACTTTAAAAAATATTGGCCTTGTGCAGTGGCGAATCCAGGAAGAAACCAGAGGGTGGGCTCAAAACTTATAAGTTGGGCTAGTGGATTAAATTGTTTTTTAGGCCGAAATTAGGTTGGGTTTAGTAAGGCAGCCATTAACCTGTAGTCCTAGATTGCAAGTCAACTAAACATTTCTCAGAATAATACTTACTGCAGTGTTTTTTTGCAGAATATGAAATTTTGATCCAAATATTTGTATCTTTGTAGGGAAATAACAATAAACTCTTAATTCTGTTGCCCAAATTAGTTCATATTTTAAAGATTATAAATGTGAGGGCGTACAATATATCAGAGTTTTTAGGAATTATTTTAGTCTTTATTTTGTGTGGTTATGTAGTACCAGGAAAAAGTGAAGTAAGTTCATTTTCTCCAACATGACAGACAAGTGGCTAATTGAGTTGGTTACCCTGACGATCCTTCGTCCGTCCAGAACAAATTTTCTTGTCTTTTTCAAGGACCATATTGTTGGATGCGGATGTATGTAGATGGGCTGTAGGTTGAAGGTGTGCGTGTGTACATTTGGGTGGGCCGAGTAACAGCAGTAGTAGGATTTATGTTTTCATAGGACTTTTCTCAGAGATTACTGCTCAGTCTCAGACACTACCTCAGTTGTGCTGCAGAGGAGGAGGGGCCAATGTCGCGCGTTGACGCTCGGGGTGAGCCCATGCTGCCGGTCGAGGATGAAGAGAAGGACATGTCTGAACAAGGTGTGGTGCGGCGCGCACGCGCTGCGTTGCGGGGTTATGAGGAGTGGAGGGTGAGCCACCCGCTCAGTTCAAGTGTATGATTGTTGATTACTGATGCAGTACCTTCGTTGATTATATTGTATGATTATTGCCTAGTGTGTTTACATGCATAAGCCCTTTTCTTAAATTCTCATCCTTTGCTTTTCTTCATTTTATTTTGTTTACACAGGTGGTGTGCATAACCTGTCGACAGGACTGCAACAGGACCAATGAAGATGGGTTGACATTTACCATCAGGCTAGATGGGGACACTTCAACTCTGGTATAAATAATCATGTCAATTTTACTTGTACTGTGTTTGTTCCCCTCTACTTTGAAGATTAACAATATGTAGGAAATAAATAGCAATTAAATTCTACATCTACAGATCGTGCCATGCTACGCAAGGTACCAGTTCAGCGCCATCCCAGGCAGTTCATTGCTTTTTCAAGCGAGAGGGAGCCGCATGTATGATTTTGGCGTGTACAAAGGGAATTCAAGGGCGATCATCTGTGGTGAAAGCTGGTGTAGGTTTGTTGAAGACTTCGACCTGCAAGAAGGCGACCTTGTCTCCTTCGATTTGACTGAAGACATTCCTATGGTGTACTGCTGCAACCTGCCAAGGACATGCGATCAAAACGAAGAGCGTAAAGATCCTCTAGAATTAGCTGTCATAACGAAGGGAATTAATCTTACGAAGCAACAGGAGCGTAACCTACATGACCTTTTGGCGATGAAGAAAGGTTATATAGGTGCATTTTTTTTCCACCGCTTCACCAAGTCGAACATAGGAGGAAAGGCGATGGTATGTTTTTGGTGTACTAGTATTTTCTATTTTGAATGCAATTTTCTTTGTTTTTTCATGGAGAGAAAGTTTAATGATATGCTATTGTAGCTGAAACCAGTGAATACACTGATGTGTGTTTTTGCATATCCTTTTGTTTCCCATAACTGAAGATCCTTATGTAATATATGTAGATGTAGCTGAAGATCCTTTTGTTTACTACTCCTTCACATATTTGATAATTTTTCTTCCTATGACGGTGCATATAGAGATTACCGGTGAAAGTTGTCGACGCCCTGAAGACCCCAGGAGATGGGGAGATACCAGGAGATGGGTTTGCTGGCATTCGGCTGTGCAAGGACAGTTTGATGCCAGTCAAGTACCACAAGTGTGATGATGGCCGCATCATCTTCGGCAAGGGTGTAACACCCTCGATGCGACTATATCTCCCACGTGTCGGGGCACGACTTAGAGGCATAATCGCATTGAAGGCATATGTCGCAAGTTAGGCAATCTTCACAACATCCCATGTAACATGATAATAAAAGGGGAGATAACATAGTTGGCTTACACTCACCACGTCAATCAAGTACATAAATAACATTACATCATCCGAACACTCATGGCCCGACTACGGCGCCAAAATAAAAGAGAACCCAACATGCGACATGGTCCTAATCACCCCCAACTGGGCACCACTACTGATCATCGGGAAAGGAAACATAGTAACATTGAGAGTCTTCGTTGAACTTCCACTTGAGCTCAAACGCGTCTCCTGGAGCGGAATCATCAGGCCCTGCATCTGGTGTAATAGTAATCTGTGAGCCACAGGGACTCAGCAACCTCGCACCCTCACGATCAAGACTATTTAAGCTTATAGGTAAGGCAAGGTAAATATGTGGAGCTGCAGCAAGCGACTAGCAAGTATGGTGGCTAACTTATACGCAAAAGAGAGCGGGAAGAGGAGGCAAAGCGCGAGTGAGAAACTAGAGAGCAACCCGCGCAAACATTACTCCAACACCGTGTCCACCTCCCGGACTCCGCCGAGAAGAGGCCATCATGGTAACACACTCGGTTGATTCATTTTAATTAAGTTAAGGTTCAAGTTATCTACAACCGGACATTAACAAATTCCCATCTGCCCATAACCGCGGGCACGTATTTCGAAAGTTCAAATCCCTGCAGGGGAGTCCCAACTTAGCCCATGACAAGCTCTCACGGTCAACGAAGGAATAGACCTCCTCCCAAGACGTTCCGATCAGACTCGGTATCTCGGTTCGTCAAGACACTTCGATAGGTTAAAACAAGACCAGCAACACCGCCCGAATGTGCCGACAAATCCCGATAGGAGCTGCACATATCTCGTTCTCAGGGCACACTCAGATGAGCCAGACGTCGGGTAGGCCAGCCCAGAGTTGCCCCTGGTAGCCCCGGACATCGCTCGGTTGGACCAACACTCAGAGGAGCACTGGCCCGGGGGGTTAAAATAAGATGACCCTTGAGTCTGCCAAGGGAAAGAAAAGGCTAGGTGGCGAATGGTAAGACCAATGTTGGGCATTGCTAGAAAATCTTTAATCAAGGCGAACTATCAAGGGGTTCCCATTATAACCCAACCGCGTAAGGAACGCAAAATCCGGGAACATAACACCGATATGACGGAAACTAGGGCGGCAAGAGTGGAACAAAACACTAGGCATAAGGCCGAGCCTTCCACCCTTTACCAAGTATATAGATGCATTAATTAAATAAGATATATAGTGATATCCCAACAAGTAAACATGTTCCAACAAGGAACAACATCTCCATGTTCCAACAAGGAACAAACTTCAATCTTCACCTGCAACTAACAACACTATAAGAGGGGCTGAGCAAAGCGATAACATAGCCAAACAACAGTTTGCTGGGACAAGGTGGGTTAGAGGCTTGGTACAACAATATAACAGGCACGATAAGCAAGTGGTAGGTATCGCAGCATAGGCATAGCAAAAGAGCGAGCAACTAAGCAAGCAAAGATGGTAGTGATTTCGAGGGTATGATCATCTTGCCTGAAATCCCGCAAGGAAGAAGAACGAGTCCATGATGAAGACAAATGGACGTAGTCGAACGGGTCCTCACAAATGCGACTTTATCGGAACCAACCCGAATAAGCAAACACCGGAAAAGAAGCACACAACATAGTAAACAAACCACACATGAACATGGTATGATATGCGGGATGCGGTATGCGACGCATATGCATGATTTGCAAGGGAATGCATGAACCTGGCCTCAACTTGGAAAACCAAGTGTGCCACTGGAAAGATGAGATGAAATCGCTTGAAAACGATATAAAGAACGCCGGAATTGGAGTTACGGTTTGGAAATGGCAAGCGATTCAAATATGACACCGGTCTGCGATGTACAGCAAGTAGCCATCTAAATGCAATGAGATGAACAAGCTACAACACTCAAACATGACAACAAAATACATGGCAGGGATGCATTCAAGATGCTTAACAAAAGTCTAGCACTGAGCTACGGCCAATTCATCCATTAACAGGTTCAAACAAGCATGGCAAAAATGCATATGGCAAACAGATTTCAGACTTAGTGAAATTAACACTTGTCTGGAATTTCAGATCAGGTAGCACTCTTCGGAGCAACAAAACTACATGCTACAGGACCTGATCATGACAAAGTAAAGCATGGCATGGAGCTACTCAAAGATCTTAACAAAAGTCCCTTAGTGACCTTGAGCCAAAAGGGATCAGAAAATATAAATGCAAGCATGTGAACATGGCAAAAACATAATCAGTTTTCAAACTTAGTGAAAACTGACACATGCTGAAACATAACTCAAGTAGGCATGTTTACGAGCTCGATGCACTCACTACGGTGCAAGTCATGGCAATACAAGCATACACCCATCAAGAAGGAACAAAAATCAAGCTAGACATGGCAAGAACAATAGCATATCATGCATGGATCAACTACAACATCATCGGCAAAATTGCAAACAAGTTGACAATCTGCCCAGATTCACAAAGTAACAAAAGTAGAGCTCGATTGACTCAAGCTAGGGTGCTCCATAATTGCAAACAAAGACATGGATGGATAGAGCGCTACAAGAATAACAAAACATCCTTACTTATCAACTTCAAAAGAGGCACGGATCAATAGGAAACAATATGAACATATGGCATCATGAGATAAACAGCTCAAGGACTTAGTGGAAATGCTAAGTCCCTGAAAATAGAATTACTAAGTGCACCACTTTGCAAGATTGCACTAGTCAGCACACACATCACAAAAATACATGGGTTGCACCTCTCGAAAGATGACAAAACCCTTAACAAAACATATGTAGAACTCACGAGCATATCATGCACACAATAATCATGGCAAAAATGACAAAAACCTAAATGGAGTAGCAGATCTGACAATTATCTCAAGTAGCCCTCTTCTAACAGCATTTCGGGAATCAAGATGAGCTCAAATGAAAATGATGCAATGGAATAAAATGGTTTACTCTCTGAGATGAACATTTTGATATTCTATATGCATGAATTGGAGCTATGTATGCAAAGTTATGATGCGATGAATAGAGGCACATGGATCTGGGAATCTCGGGATTTAGTGAAAATATACCTCCGGAAAAAGTCAAACCGGGACGAAGTGGAGCGGGACGGAGCGGTACGGAACGGGGACGAGGTGTTTGGATGAGATCCCGGTGGATCTCGTCCCGATCCACCGGATCTCGCCGGAGAGGATGACGGCGGCCGGAGGGAGGACGTCGCCGGTGAGGTCGGCGCGCACGTTGAACGAGGCGGTCGGCGGCGTGGAGTAGTGGCGGCGCTGGCCGGAACGGCCCAGGCGGGGAGGACGGTGGCGAGAAGACGGGGAGGTGTGCCGGCACGGCGGGTGGCGGCCGGAGCGGCGCCGGGCGAGCATGGCGAGGCGGCGGTGGCGCAAGGCCGGCGGGCGGCGCAAGGAGACGAGGCGGCGCGGGCGACTCGGCCCAGATCCGACCCGGGGCGGGCCTGCCTCGGGCCCTTGCGGGCTTCGTCGGGGCTGAGGAGAGAGAGGGAGGCGGAGATGACGTGGCGGCGGCGATTCGGCGCAGGGGAGGCCGGACATGTCCGGGCACGGGCGGTTTTGTCCGGCGGCGCGAGGTAGAGGACGACTAGGGTTAGTACCGCGAAATTTCGGAGGGTTGCACATATATATAGGTGGAGGGAGCTAGGAGAGTTCAAATGAGGTGCGGTTTGCGGCCACGCGATCGTGATCGAACGACCGAGAGGATGGAGTAGGTTTAGGTGGGTTTTGGGCCAAATTGGAGGGCTGTTGGGCTGCAACACACACGAGGCCTTTTCGGTCCCTCGGTTAACCGTTGGAGTATCAAACGAAGTCCAAATGATACGAAACTTGACAGGCGGTCTACCGGAAGTAAACCAAGGCCGCTTGGCAAGTCTCGGCCCAATCTAGAAATGTTTAATCCCCACACACGAAAGAAAGCTAGAAATGGCCACCGGAGGAGAACGGAGCGCCGGATTGCAAAACGGACAACGGGAAAAATGCTCGGATGCATGAGACGAACACGTATGCAAATGAAATGCACATGATGACATGATATGCAATGCATGACACGCAAGCAATGACAACGCAACAGCATCGAATAACTGCACGACACCTGGCACATCGGTCTCGGGGCGTTACAACACTCCACCACTACGAGAGGATCTCGTCCCGAGATCTAGAATGGCACCGGAGGGAAAAACGGAAGAGAAAGAGAAGATGTAAAACTAAGTTGCTTCTTTGACAAACGAGTGAGACCAAAGAACCTTGAAAAGGTTAAGCCATTTCGAGAAAGAATGCACCGAAGATGAACGAAGTTGAAAACACTCCGTTAGAAAAGAGGAACAAGGAGGAACAATTTCTTATACCTCTCCGGTTGAAAAGAGATACAAGACTTGATAGGATGAAAAGGATTTGAGAAAAGGGGTACAATACTCCGGTTAAATGGATAGGCATGAAAAGAACATGATCTTTGACAAAACGAGATGATGGGTGAAAAGAGCAACATCGCAATGCCTCCGGAAGAGAGAAATAGAATATAGATCATTGAAATAAAAGAATGGAGAAGAAAAGCCAACTTCTGCCACAAAAGAGTTTGAAAAGGCATCTTTAGGAGAAGGGTCTAACGGAGTTGTTGGAAACACAACAACGAAAATATAAGCTTGATATGGTCTTATGGAATACAGCTCAAAATATGAGGTGACAACCTGCCACTCATGGGAAAAGAATTGGATTGATAAGAATAAGGAGACGAGAAAAATATTTCCACCGGGAGGATAAAGAAGAACCTGGGTCCTTTATAAGCACCATAGATAGCAACAATCCTTAGGGAAACTTTTAGGTGAAATATAACCCAAGATAATTCCAATGAAGAGGTTGATGGATTTAAATATCTCATTCTTAACAACATTCGAATCATGAAACATGAACTCAGATTATCAAGAATGACACAATACCATCTCAAATGATACGGAAGAAAGAATTGCACTCCGGATTGCAATATGAAGAATGCTTGAGCTCCTTAGAAAAGAATCTCGATGAACACTTCAAGAAGGAATTAAATCCTTGATGACTCACCACGCCGAGCCTTCGTGAAAACTCCGGTAGAAAAAGAATGATCAAACGAAATGGAGGATTAAAAGAATAAGGTTGAAGCCTTGCAATGATTTAAATGAATCTCTGTGGAGATGTAATTGAAAAGGTTGGAACTCCGGGAAAAAGAGAAGATGAAACAAATGAAACTGAGAATTTGACAAGCCTCCGGAATAAGGAATTAAACTCTTGGATGAAACAAGAATAAGAATTACATTATGCTTATCCTTCACCAATTTAAATTGATGACAAGCAGCGGATTTGGCACACTACTTATTCTCGTAGCAAGGATTAAGAGAGATATAACATAAACTTGAGAAGGTCTTCGAGGAACCACCGGTAGAATTTGAAAAGCATGAATGCATAGATATGATACATGAGGGGATATGATACATGAAGGAAGAAAAACTCTTGAACGAACCACCGTAAGAATTGAAAAGAACGAATAAAACATAAAGAAACACCGGGAAGAATTAACAAATGAAATAAGATGCTTGAGAGAATTTAGAGACAAGAGAACAAAAGGATCAAGAACTGATTAGAGATCACTTGAATGAAGCACCGGTAAAATTTGGAGAATGATAGCTGAAAGCTGAGAATGAAGAAATCTTAGATGATGGGCTCCAGATAAACAAACTGAGAAGACTCTTGAATTACTCCGGATGGGTGAAAAGAATTCTCACGATCGAAAATAATTATGAGAGGATGGCAACAAACTAGAGGCACGAATCTTGAAGAGAATGAAGCAAGATATGGAGGAAAAACTCTTCTTCGGTCTTCAAAATCTGAGAATGATGATGAGAAACACCACCATGAATTATTTAGACACTCCGGAAGAATCAAAACGAAGTGGTTGAGCCAATGATGAAAAGATTTTGACAGATCTTGAGAAGACATTTGACTGATGATAAATCATTCTTACGTCAAACTTCGAAAAGAAATTTGATGGTAGCTCCGGGAAAATAAGAAGAGTAAGGTAAGATCCTGGGAAAAGACCTGTGGGTTAGGGCCCACTCAAAAGAAACACCGTTGAATGATTTGAACGAGAGGTTGCACCGGTTGAATTAAATGACTTGAATGAGAGAACAACCTCGAAAGATCTTGAATGAATGCAGAGTGGAAAACACGAATCTTCTGAGATATCTTCAGCACTCCCGAACAAATGAATAGCAAGAAGCAAATGATTATGAGGTGCACCGGCATGAGAAGGTATTAGAAAGGAGAAAAAGGTTATGATCAACAACAAAACTTGAATTGAATCCACCGGAGAAGAAAAGAATGGAGAAAGAAGAACGAGTAGAGCATCTTCATGAGAAACACTGGGTAAAAACATGAAGGAAAAAGAATGGAGAGACTTCCATCAATAAAATGGATACTTGAATTAAAAATTTGGTTCCTTGAAGAAAAAGGGTGGGAGGGAGGGAAAACAAAGGCAATTTGGGATGAATGAAATGAACACCGTTGAGAGGACTTGAGTTGATCTTGCAGATGTTGACAAAGATTGGATCCACTTGAAGAGAACCACGCCGGTAGAACAAGATTGACATGACAATCTCGATGATCGAGAAGGATTGCATTCACGTAGGAGTATGAGAACACCGCTTAGGAACAGGTATGGAATCAACATTTGACTTCGAAGCAACTCGAATACCACAACTCAAAACAAAACAGAGGATTGGCTTGTAGAATAAGCCGGAACAAACATATGATAGAGATTTCGTCCGAAGTTTTCGTGGTGGGGCCTACACGGGCTCGATCGTACAACACCATCATGTACAAGGCAGTGCACATGACATACGAAGCGTCCCCGAGTCGGCATAGCCAAGGACTCTTTAAGACACAACGAGACCACTGTAAAATCGACCGTGGATAGGCGGACCACTAGACGTCGAACCCCAATTTCATATCATACATCTGACGGAAAGATATCCTAAGAGCTACTTGAATTCCCACTTATAAACTCCCGAAATTTTCCGGTTATGCAATCAGGTGTTGGGGATACAGGGGAAGCATAATATCTCACCCAAAACTACCAAATCCTACATCCATCTGTATCCATCCTTCAACACATAACCAAGAAACCTTCGGAAATCAGCTACCTCAACCTTTGAAAAGCATCTGTTATACAAGTTATGGCGATACTCCCGAACTCCCGCCCCATAACTGGGTGGCGTCGAGGTTATCTCACCAACGAACTGCATAAAAGAGATTTTCGATGTTGGCGTACTAAACTCAGGTATTCCAGAACTGCAACGATAAAATTATGATGACAACACCTCAGAGCTCAACTCCCCGGGACACTTCCACAAAACCCCTGACAGGAGGCACCAAGACAATGTTCTCATCATAAAACCATCGGAACGATTCCAAGATACCCGCGTGATCCTAAATTTTTTTTAGTGAAATTTGAGAAGAGAAGAGTCAAAACTCTACGTCAGGATGCCTTACCAGAGCGATGAGGAGACTGGGAAGTAAAAAGAATTCCTAAGCTCTCCGATATATAATTCCTAAATGACTCAAAACATTTTTCTAGACACAACTCGGCCGCTAAAAACGATCAAGCAATGGGGCTCCTAAGGTCGGGGAAGGCTCTGATTACCAACTTGTAACACCGTCGATGCGACTATATCTCCCACGTGTCGGGGCACGACTTGGAGGCATAATCGCATTGAAGGCATATGTCACAAGTTAGGCAATCTTCACAACATCCCATGTAACATGATAATAAAAGGGGAGATAACATAGTTGGCTTACACTCGCCACGTCAATCAAGTACATAAATAACATTACATCATCCAAACACTCATGGCCCAACTACGACGCCAAAATAAAAGAGAACCCAACATGCGACACGGTCCTAATCACCCCCAACTGGGCACCACTACTGATCATCAAGAATGGAAACATAGTAACGTTGAGAGTCTTCGTCGAACTCCCACTTGAGCTCAAACACGTCTCCTGGAGCGGAATCATCAGGCCCTGCATCTGGTGTAATAGTAATCTGTGAGCCACGGGGACTCAGCAATCTCGCACCCTCGCGATCAAGACTATTTAAGCTTATAGGTAAGGCAAGGTAAATATGTGGAGCTGCAGCAAGCGACTAGCAAGTATGGTGGCTAACTTATACGCAAAAGAGAGCGGGAAGAGGAGGCAAAGCGCGAGCGAGAAACTAGAGAGAAACCTGCGCAAACATTACTCCAACACCGTGTCCACCTCCCGGACTCCGCCGAGAAGAGGCCATCACGGTAACACACTCGGTTGATTCATTTTAATTAAGTTAAGGTTCAAGTTATCTACAACCGGACATTAACAAATTCCCATCTGCCCATAACCACGGGCATGGCTTTCAAAAGTTCAAATCCCTGCAGGGGAGTCCCAACTTAGCCCATGACAAGCTCTCACGGTCAACGAAGGAATAGACCTCCTCCCAAGACGTTCCGATCAGACTCGGTATCTCGGTTCTTCAAGACACTTCGACAGGTTAAAACAAGACCAGCAACACCGCCCGAATGTGCCGACAAATCCCGATAGGAGCTGCACATATCTCGTTCTCAGGGCACACTCAGATGAGCCAGACGTCGGGTAGGCCAGCCCAGAGTTGCCCCAGGTAGCCCCGGACATCGCTCGGTTGGACCTACACTCAGAGGAGCACTGGCCCGAGGGGGTTAAAATAAGATGACCCTTGAGTCTGCCAAGGGAAAGAAAAGGCTAGGTGGCGAATGGTAAGACCAATGTTGGGCATTGCTGGAAAAGCTTTAATCAAGGCGAACTATCAAGGGGTTCCCATTATAACCCAACCGCGTAAGGAACACAAAATCCGGGAACATAACTCCGATATGACGGAAACTAGGGCGGCAAGAGTGGAACAAAACACTAGGCATAAGGCCGGGCCTTCCACCCTTTACCAAGTATATAGATGCATTAATTAAATAAGATATATAGTGATATCCCAACAAGTAAACATGTTCCAACAAGGAACAACATCTCCATATTCCAACAAGGAACAAACTTCAATCTTCACTTGCAACTAACAACGATATAAGAGGGGCTGAGCAAAGCGGTAACATAGCCAAACAACGGTTTGCTGGGACAAGGTGGGTTAGAGGCTTGGTTCAACAATATAACAGGCACGATAAGCAAGTGGTAGGTATCGCAGCATAGGCATAGCAAAAGATCGAGCAACTAAGCAAGCAAAGATAGTAGTGATTTCGAGGGTATGATCATCTTGCCTGAAATCCTGCAAGGAAGAAGAACGAGTCCATGATGAAGACAAACGGACGTAGTCAAATGGGTCCTCACAAACGCGACTTTATTGGAACCAACCCGAAGAAGCAAACACCGGAAAAGAAGCACACAACATAGTAAACAAACCACACATGAACATGGTATGATATGCGGGATGCGGTATGCGATGCATATGCATGATTTGCAAGGGAATGCATGAACCTGGCCTCAACTTAGAAAAGCAAGTGTGCCACTGGAAAGATTAGATGAAATTGCTTGAAAACGATATAAAGAACGCCGGAATCGGAGTTACGGTTTGGAAATGGCAAGCGATTCAAATATGACACCGGTCTGCGATGTACAGCAAGTAGCCATCTAAATGCAATGAGATGAACAAGCTACAGCACTCAAACATGACAACAAAATACATGGCAGGGATGCATTCAAGATGCTTAACAAAAGTCTAGCACTGAGCTACGGCCAATTCATCCATTAACAGGTTCAAACAAGCATGGCAAAAATGCATATGGCAAACAGATTTCAGACTTAGTGAAATTAACACTTGTCTGGAATTTCAGATCAGGTAGCACTCTTCGGAGCAACAAAACTACATGCTACAGGACCTGATCATGACAAAGTAAAGCATGGCATGGAGCTACTCAAAGATCTTAACAAAAGTCCCTTAGTGACCTTGAGCCAAAAGGGATCAGAAAATATAAATGCAAGCATGTGAACATGGCAAAAACATAATCAGTTTTCAAACTTAGTGAAAACTGACACATGCTGAAACATAACTCAAGTAGGCATGTTTACGAGCTCGATGCACTCACTACGGTGCAAGTCATGGCAATACAAGCATACACCCATCAAGAAGGAACAAAAATCAAGCTAGACATGGCAAGAACAATAGCATATCATGCATGGATCAACTACAACATCATCGGCAAAATTGCAAACAAGTTGACAATCTGCCCAGATTCACAAAGTAACAAAAGTAGAGCTCGATTGACTCAAGCTAGGGTGCTCCATAATTGCAAA